>NC_041402.2:143354969-143622469 GCF_900747795.2 Erpetoichthys calabaricus
TATGTATGTGTATATATATGTTGATATATGTATATATGTGTGGATGTGTATATGTATATATATATGTATATATGTAGATATGTGTATATGTAGATATGTATATATAAATATATATGTTTATGTATATATATGTTTACATAACCTCTTTGACACACTACTTCTCCGCTGCGAAGCGCGGGTATTTTGCTAGTATATATATATATATTTCTTGAGTGGGAGTAAGATTCTGTAATAAATAAATATAAATGCATTATGGAAAGTTTATTTTAGGTACAGTAGGATGCACTGGGATGCATCATCAATGATGTTCATGGGGTCATTAGGAGTTTCAGGACTTTCAACATCAGACCCCCTCGCCCAGGTGACCTAGTCAGTGGTGATCAGACCCCAGACACCCACTAATCAGCCCTTTCACTCCAAAGTTACCTAGTGGCTCTCTCTGTCATGGATCTTATGGCCTTCTTATGATGCATTTGTCAAAGAATTACAAATATAAATGACAGTTCAAAAGATTAGTCCCTTGGGCTGCACGTCCCAAGCAGTGACCTTTAACTGAAATTAATATCCTCATGCACAGATAATTGCTCAATCCTCATGTTCCCCAAATTAACAGGTATGTCATTACAAGCCAATTTTACTATTTTGTTATCTGTGTTTCTCCAGTCCATCTCTGATTAGGAATCTTAGCTATGTACCCAGGTTTACTTTAAGCTACCAGTCAGAAATTCATGGGTAGAGTGTCAGATATTGCCTTTATCAGTTGGTTTCATTGGAACTCATCTTCAGCTTTGATGAAGGATATGGACTTCTTTAGAAGATGCTGGCATCTAGATGAACTTATAGCTTCAGCAATGCTCTCATCCACTGCTTTCAGAACCTGATTATTTGCATCACTCTTTATTCCTGAGCAAAACAGACGTGATGGGTTGTCACTCTTCCCCTAAATGTGGAGGTTTGTGGGGCTTGGAAGAATACTATAAACAACTTGACAGTGAACTGGACTAGGTGATTGTCCACCTGACAAATGTTACACCAAAAATAATTCTGCTCCAAATTTTTATTTCCACCTTCCACCTTTCCATCTTCCTTGTTATCTTAGCCCCAATATCCTGCTCATTCCTTCTTTTTTTCATCCCCAATTGCACCTCTTCCTGTATCAGCCACATCCTCCATTTGTCCTGGGCCTTCTCAACTTGGGTCTTAGGGAAATAGCCCAGGCCAGCTCATCCCACTGCCTTCATTCCCACTAAAGAATTCTTTTTTAGCCTCTGCCACCTCCAGTGCTTTGTTAGTCCTTTATATTCTGCCTGTTCATAGTTCTGTGTCTGCTGAGGTCGCCTTTGAGTCACTCAAGCATCTGTATTGGAGATCTTCTCTTATGCGTGCCACCATAAATCTGTCCTCAAGGCCCATAAAGTGAAACCGCAGGATTCATCCATTGTTAATAGGACCGCATACACCAGCAGTCACCATAAGACGCTAGGCAGGAAGGCATGTTGGTAAAGTTTTAGACATAAAAATAGACATAACTTTTTGGAAAATGCCTCAAGTAAAATTTGCCATGATAAAACTACTCAAGTAGGAGTTTTAAAGTATCTGATATTATGTGTACTTGAGTATCAAAAGTACAATTTAATAAATAATCTAGCTTTTTTTATCCATCCATCTTTCAAACTCACTTATCCAGAGCAGGGTCATGAGCAGTCTGGAGCCTGCAGGGTAAACATACACACACACAAACACACAGCAGGCATCAATTTAGCTTTGCCAACCCACTTAATCTGCATTTTTTGGACTGAATTCCATGCAAACATGAGGAAACCATGAAAACTCCACACAGGAAGAACATGGTGTTTGAACCCCGGTCTTGTTATTGCAAGGAAGCAGTGTTATCACTGTGCCACTGTGCTGTACTCCTTTTTATATATAGTGTCACACACACGCACTTAGGAGACAGCCAACAAGCCCTAAGGTGAGTGGAACACCACGAGACAAGGGGTTGATAATGAGCACTAACTCCTCTCTCTATATTTCTACAGACCACAAGAGGAAAAATAAAACATTTTTCCGGTCCTCCAAAATGGCCACCAGGCTTCCCAGAATTCCTTCAGAATCATCACTTCCAGCTTTCCTTGATGATATCACTATCTCCCAGAACCCGTCGCCATTCTCCACCCCTCGATGATATCGCTTACGCACCCTGTATGCTGTCATCTTCTGCTACGTCAGACCTTCTGTCCAGATTGTCTATATAAACCTGGCGGTATCTGTTATAAGTTTTTCAAATGCTTTTGAGTTTGATCTTGATTTAATGTTTAATTCAAACGTCGAACGGACATTACACGGAGCTTTTCCCCAACACTTTGCGCTTTCTCCAGAGTGTCTTTATTTAAAGTAAATCTTTATTAAAACAGTCAAAAACGTTAATTCAAACTTAAAATAACCCAGGCTAGCTTTTCTTTGTCAAATAAAAATACCAAATAGCCGCACATGAGTAAAAGTGGAGATCTATTTGGAGTGTGACTAAAGTAAAAGTAAAATTTGCCCATCACAAAATTATTTTGGTGGAAGTTTTAAAGTATCTGGCCTTATGTGTACTTAAGAATCAAAAGTACAAAAATATATAATATTTCCTTGTTTTAAATATAGTCAAAAAGTTCTTACAATCTTAAAATAATTTAGGCTACCTTCTTTTTGCCAAAAAAGCTTTTATTAAAATCAAAAAACACTTAACCACTGTATACTTTTGTGCAAACACAAAGCAATTTTTCTGTTCCTCTCATCCTTCAGTGTTTTCTCCTTTTTAGCTAAATTTCCTCTCTTATTTCATCCTCTTTTAACTGTCCCCCTTATTGTATCTTCCCCCACTTCTTTTCTGTACTCTTGCTCCTCAACTTTTCCTATTCTTATCTAAATCTTGTAGGTTTTTAGAAGTAGTTAACTTTCAGAATACTTCTCTTTGGCTAAAAAGTAGTACAGAGATCCCTCGCTATATCGCGCTTCGCCTTTCGCAGCTTCACTCTATCGCGGATTTTATCTGTAAGCATATTTAAGTATATATCGCGGATTTTTTGCTGGTTCGCGGATTTCTGAGGACAATGGGTCTTTTAATTTCTGGTACAGCTTCCTCAGTTGGTTTGCCCAGTTGATTTCATACAAGGGACGCTATTGGCAGATGGCTGAGAAGCTACCCAGCTTACTTTTCTCTCTCTCTTGCACTGACTTTCTCTGATCCTGATGTAGGGGGATTGAGCAGGGGGGCTGTTCGCACACCTAGACGATACGGACGCTCGTCTAAAAATGCTGAAAGATTATCTTCACGTTGCTACCTTCTGTGTGCAGCTGATTCCTGAAGCGACATGCTGCATGGTGCTTCGCATACTTAAAAGCTCAAAGGGCACGTATTGATTTTTGACTTTGTTTTTCTCTGTCTCTCTCTCTCTCCCTGCTCCTGATGGAGGGGGTGTGAGCTGCCGCCTTCAACAGCTTTGTACCGGCGGTGCTTCGCATACTTAAAAGCCAAACAGCCCTATTGATTTTTGACTGCTTGCTTTGTTCTCTCTCTCTCTCTCTCTCCTGACACGCACTCCTTTGAAAAGGAAGATATGTTTGCATTCTTTTAATTGTGAGACAGAACTGTCATCTCTGTCTTGTCATGGAGCACAGTTTAAACTTTTGAAAAAGAGACAAATGTTTGTTTGCAGTGTTTGAATAACGTTCCTGTCTCTCTACAACCTCCTATGTTTCTGCGTAAATCTATGACCCAAGCATGACAATATAAAAATAACCATATAAACATATGGTTTCTACTTCGCGGATTTTCTTATTTCGCGGGTGGCTCTGGAACACAACCCCCGCGATGGAGGAGGGATTACTGTACTGCAACAGCAACTGCCTTTCAAAAGCTGCTGAGGCTGGTAGTGGAGCTTTGCTATGTGCAGTTTTCACCAGCCTGGCTATCAACTTTAGGTAACTTGCATATGGTAGCTAGATTGATGTTTGCTGAGCAGATCTTCTGGGCAGCGCATCCATATGTTTGTTCATACACATACTGCATACTTCAGTGGATCTTGGGTTTTTTTTTTAAATGACTAGATGTCTTTAGTGTTCCATAAATGTGGCCAATATCAAGCAGCAGTGATTGCAAAATGGGGGTGGGGAAATATGTTGCACTGCTACATAAATATAAATGTTTATTTACAGTATGTTCAGTTTCTCAATTTTGTTTGAGCTGTCCTTTTGCATGTATTTGAATGTTAATGTACTATACTGTATATGTAAAGGTTGTTGTTATTTACAGGAGATGAAATAGGACTGCAGTGCTTTCAGCAGTTTCCCTCTTTGGTGACAAAAATTCTAGTTTTCTTCTTACATCTATTCCAGTCTTTAGGATTTAAAATGTCACTGAATGCATGGACACTTGTTCTATATGCTCATGAGCACAACACCAGTTTTGAACAGCTTTCAATACTGAAAATATCAAGACATAAGTAATCTTCAGCCAAAGAATTTAATTTTGTTAATCTCCACATTTTACTCTTTTATATTGTGACGTTTAAGCCGCTGTCTTGCACCCGAAAGATGAGGATGAATGTAAGGGCTTCAGGAAAACCAGCTTTATTCAATTCCAAAAAGGAATAGCAAGGGTATTTATTCAAATGGGAGCTACCACTTTACTACACACAGACACAGCAAACGAGCAGGAACGGGGTCAGGTCAGTGGCTGGATTATGTTCACTGCATCACCCATAGGGCAACAGATGTGTTACACGGGTAGACTGCGAATTTAACAGTTGCCTTGATGGTGCTGCGAACCTGTGGGGCACAACAAACCTGCGATTGCCTCAGCCCTCAGCAACGGACAAGCAGCCCTCAACAGACACGTCAGTCTCGCGTGCAGCCCCATTGGGGAGAGTCTCAAAAGAGCTCAAAAATCTCACAATATAAAATAAATAAAAATACAGTATAGTCATACATACCAGTATCTAGAAATTCTCACAGCTTTTGGTACAAGGAAAAGGAAGAGTAAGAGTGTAACACAGCCACTAAACCAGTTCCTGTTTTCTTTAGAATGGAGAAAAACAATCCTGGAAGATGTGTGACATCCCATCTGGTCTTAGTCTTTTCAGCTGCACGTCTTCTGGTTATATACAGTATATATAATATTGACTTCTTTGAAAGCACAAAGTATGATAATATACTTAAAGTGCAAGGCTAAAACGAGACACCAAGTTTGAATATCCTAGGTACACAAGAATTATGTGTCTCATCGGTTAACCCAAAATAATCCAGTTTCATTCTGACCGATTGTTTTCTACTGAAGTGTGTATGAGACCTCTTTCAAATCACATGATAATCTGTTGTTGGCCCTGGGAATTGAAGTGCTCCGAAAAGTACATTAGCCAAAGGATAACTTGCCAATTTTTGTGGATGACAAGCAAAACTTCCAAACTGATATGAACTGGGAACAATACATGTCTAACTTACGCTTCTTAGTATCACTTCTTAGCATTCACTGTTATACTCTCCATGAGTACAGGCAAGCACTAACATCATGAGTGTAACTCCTAATTAATCCTTGCCGCCACTCAAACGTTACTCCACTCTTTGTGGCGCTCAGTTTTGTACAAAGGGAGAGAGGCGACCACATCAAGAAAACAGGATCAGTGCAGGAAGGTGCAGTTTCATGACACTGGAATTGAATCAAATAATACCGTCTGCAAGAAAGTTATACAGTGTTTCATGGTGGTAGTTTGTTATGTATCAAAGTGTAGCACCGATTTTGGCTGGATGTCATGATTGTTGCAAATAAATGCTTAGAAACATATATAACAGAAAAAATGTATCTGAGAAATTTAAAAATTAGTTTGTCTGATGACTGTCAGATTGCGGACCATTTGGTTCACACTTTGGGACAACTGGTGAGAATCACTGCTCTAAAGTAACAAACTCTGCCTTGTAATGTCAGGGCTCGCAAAATTTCAAAATCCCTGGTAGCCCTTCAGGCAGGCACTCTTCAGTTTTTGGTAGCCCAAAATAAATTTAAGTAGCCCGAATAAAAAAGAGATTATTTTTAATGTATAATATTGCAAAGGATAAAAAACATCAATCAAAAAATTGCTAAAACACAAATTACAACAACTGTATAAAAATTACAATCATCAACTCAAATATTTGGTTCTAATTGAACAGAAATTTCTATGAACTTGTAAGAACTGTGTAGAACATGAATCAGTCTGTGTCAGATTCTGAATCTGAAATTTCCACTGAAGTCACGGATGAGAAAATGCCACTCGACGTTCAGGGCATAGCATCTCCTTCATCAGCTTTCTCTTCCTGTGCATCGGCCTCCATTTCACTGCTCTTTGTTCTTGTCGGGGTTTTATGATCCAGGTGTCTTGAACCTTTTCCAGAAAACATCCATAAACGAATTGACTTGTCAGGGCAAATTAATGGAGAGTTACATGCAGTCATTCAGTGTTTAAGGGTGTAGAGAGGTATGATGTGTTGTCTTCACTCGGTTCATGCAAGAAAATCCTCTCTCACAGATGGCTGTTGATGGACTAAGTGTCAGCATTAATTTCACCAGCAACAAGATATGAGAGAGGTGTTCTGGATTCCCAGAGAGGAGATCTCTGTATAAGCAATCATCTACCTTGCTACCCCGGTGTTCTGCAAGCCACATTTTTAGATCCATCCATTCTTGTGGAATTTTCTCTTTCTCTTCCTCATCTAGCAAACTGGCAAAATGTGTGACAAGATAATCTACTTCTTCATCCCCATAATTTGCCAGCTCTTCTCTGGGGTAGGGAAGAGTGGAAGGGTCAAACACCTTGAAACAAGAGAGAGGCTTTTCAGATTTTTAAATCCATTGTCCATGTACTTGACTGTGTTCTCAATAATCTTCTGAATCTCTGCACCAAAGGTGTCTTTGTCTGTGCCCTCACCTCTTCTAGCAGGTCGCTGACTTTTTGTGAGCTGAGTTCTACAGTAGCAAATGCTACCATTCTTGTTCGCTGTGAACTTTGTGTCCAAGGTTTTCTGGTATTCTCCTGGTTTCGTTTTTAGGCTGAGTAAGCGTGATGTGGTGCTGTCAACTAACTGATTTGTTCGTGTGATGTTTAGGTTATCATGCTGAAAATCAGAACAGCACTTGGATAAGATGGTACTGTAGTCCAACATGAAATGCAGGAAGCGAACAAATTTCTCAGTCTTCATCTCCTGCACCACCCCCTTAGCCTTGGCTGCATCCTCGGACTTGACATCACTTCCTCCTGCCATGTTCTCCATATGAACAACAGTGGGAGTGTAATTTTTTTCCACAGTCTTCAGACATCTCAGCCAGCTTGGAAGCCACCATGTGCTCTTCAGGCCACTGAAATGTGCCAGTTTCTCATTTAGCAGTTCACTTATTTCTGTCAATTCTCTTCGCTTCTTTGGGGAATAGTAGTACATCTTAAAGATGGTTTTCAGTGTATCTTCAAATTTCACTAGGTACTCACAGCCTTTCACGCTATCCAGCATGGCTAGCTCTAATTTGTGTGCCACACAGTGGATTGTTATGATGTGGGGTATCCTCTGTTTCAGACTCCCAGCTACTCCTGTTTTCTCACCCATCATCACTGCAGCACCATCAAAATTTCCACACACTACTTTCTTTTTCCATGTGTCTTCTCTGATACCCATGGTGTTCACTGCTTCATCAATAGCCTCTAAGATACCTGCAACATTTGCACTCCTGACTGGCTGACATTTGATCATGTATGTGGATATGTCACCATTATCTCTCACATACCTGACATGAACCAACTCCTGTTCTATTATACCAGTGTTTGTACTGCCATCTGCAAGAATGGATAAGAACCTACTTTCTTGAATTTCCTTTTCGATCTGGTCTCTTGAAGTTTGTGCTATTGCTCCAATAAACTCTCTGCAAGCATGGTCATTGAGGTAAGTGGAACCAAGATCTAGGCCATTTGCTTTTTGAAGTTTGCAAAGACTGCTTAATTTTGCCAATGGCAGTTCACTCTTTGCAACACAGTACGCTGTTCTAAACAGCTTTTTCTGGACTTCTTGTTGTGCTTGGTTTATTTTTAGTATGTTTTTTGCAATTGGTGTTTGTTCTGGGAAAGATGCTGTAGACTGAGCACCAATGCATTTCTTGTGATGCAGAGATTTCTCATGGGTTCTGATGGGGTCTTTCCTAAAATTACTGGTCCCAGTAACAAAGGCGGTTGTCGAGTCAGAAATCGAGGGAAACTCACGACACACCCGGCAGAACATTATGTTATTTAGCTTGTCATATTCCAGCCACAGAAATTCTTTTGTCCATGAAACCAAAAAGCTGCGCTTTCTTTTTGCCTCATAGTCTGATTTGTCATAACTTTTCCGCTTTGTGGTAGGCTTTTCTTTGGCTGTCCCTTTTTCACCCTGACCTGTCTTATTTGACTCAGCAGAACTAAAATACCTGCGTAAATCCATCTATTTTTACACGCGCACACACATGACGGTCAGCGATTTTTTAAATTCTCTGCGCAATCAACCTCTATCACATGTTTAAGCTTGCTGCGGGAGATTTCACTTGTCACGTTTGAATAGTAAGCTAATGAGTGATAAGACAATGTCAGAGGAATTGGTGCGTAATTAATCCATCACTGACCGATCAGTACTGCCGCTCTCTATACACAGTTCGCAAAGTGAAAGTGACAGTAAAAAAACAAACGCGAATTCAAACGCGATTTCAATATTTCACATATTGACAGTGGCTCATCGATGCCCAAAAATGACATAATTACCCAGCTACATTTGTGAAAGAATGCAAAAGCATTGACATAGGCTATATTTTTCCTTCCTATGATAGCCCGACAGGCAGGGCCGAGATAGATTTTGGTAGCCCGACTGGAAGACACAATAGCCCCGGGACGTCAGGCTACCGATTGTGCGAGCCCTGAATGTGTCTCTTGTTCACTTTTTAGCCGCTGCCTACCAAACGGTCACTACACATAACTTTTACATACTAAAGAATATACATTCAGAATGTGCATTATACCTTTCCGTATTTGAAGTCAATGTATTTGAAAATAAAATTAATCCATTTTATTTGTAAAGCTTGCACATGTTAAAATTTTGCCTGAAAATGTCAAATACAATACAATACAGTTTATTTTTGTATAGCCCAAAATCACACAGGAAGTGCCGCAATGGGCTTTAACAGGCCCTGCCTCTTGACAGCCCCCCAGCCTTAACTCTCTAAGAAGACGAGGAAAAACTCCCAAAAAAAACCTAGTAGGGAAAAATGGAAGAAACCTTGGGAAAGGCAGTTCAAAGAGAGACCCCTTTCCAGGTAGGTTGGGCGTGCAGTGGGTGTCAAAAGAAGGGGGTCAATACAATACAATACAGTACAATACACAGAACAGAACAATTTCTCAATATAGTAAGAAATAAAAAATATAAATTTTAGAAGTACAGAGCAGAATTTAACAGTAGATGACCAATGACCAATGGTGTACAGCAGTAGCTATACTGTTACAGTTAGTCTGTCAAGACCATGATGGCAATGCAGCAACAGTATTTTCAGTGAAGATCTGTCAATTTACTTATTAGTCTACATGCCTAACTTATACTGTATATTTCTGGAGCCGAAAAAAGAAACTGAAAGAATGGGAGACAGGTGATTGGTTTATCTATGGTATTCTGTCATGGTGAACAGGCTGACCATTTGAATGATTTTAGGATATGGCGAGGGTGCCTTCTGTGTTTTTGCTGGTGGAGGTGGACAAGCACAGTATACTGCAAAAAGACCTTAGAGTGTGCAGGGCTAAATACTTCATAACTGGTAAACAAATTATTGGTAATCTACTTAAACTTATTTAGCTTGTTATCAAGGATACTCTCATTAGTTAAGTAGCATAAAACATATATGGCTGGGTAGGTAAAGATTTAACTCACCTGACAACCATTTTGAAATCCAGAATATTTTTCTTACTATTATTGCGCAGTCCTCCATCTTCAGTCAAGATACTGAAAATGGAAAAGTCAGGAGAGGTTGGAACATTGAATTGAAGTGCCAGCTGAAACAAAATCATTGTAAAGAACATATAGTGGTTTTGTTCTAAAATTTAGAAATTTTTGTAAAAAAATGTTTGAAATGTCATGAAATTCTTTTAAATTGAGTGAATAATATTCAAAACAAAGATTCACCAAAAAAAAGTTTATGGTCACTTAAGGTCAGCTTGAAATATAAAGGAAGCACAGTGGCAAGGCATAGCTCATTGGAACCATGTTTAATTCATGAATCTTTTCTTTTGACGTTTTCTTTATTTTTCTTTCCTGGCTAGTCATTGCTTTAAAAACCTTGGAATTCTTTCATTTGGAAAAAAATTATATGTTGTCAAATTGACTGAAAATGCTCAGCGGTGTGTTGTGTATATCTTAGTGAGGGCAATTTTCTAACAGATCTGCTTCGCCAAAACATATTCACCAAATATAACATATTAGCTAACTTTTTTTAGATAATGCTAACTTTTTGGGTTTGAACATTTCCCTTTCAAAAAGTATACAAATTTGTTTTACAAAAATAACAAAAAGGAAAACAAGTTAACATGCAAGATATAAAAGACACACACCTGCACACATGCACATATATCACCCTGTGCTTGGATGTTGTATTCTCTAGGAATTTCCAGCAGTGGCCTCTCTTGATAGAGCAGTTGCTCGCTTTGGTCCAGATGGAACTGTGTCTGAAATCCATGTGCAGAGCTAATGGTCACTGTGCTGGAACCATGTGGTTTGTATGTTTGAGCAGCATAAAGAGCCAGAGCCTGCACCGCTCTGTCATGTAGAAGACGAGCACACAACATGTACAGTTTGTGTTTACTGGTCATTTATTAGAAAAGATGGTCAAGTTCAGTGAGAGATCTTGAAAGCATAGGAGAAAGCCAATACTTTTTAAAACTCGTTATACTTGTTTTGTCCAAATCTACTTTTGTTTTGATCCAGAAGGCTTTTAGATGAGATTTTAGTACAACATAGCTGCTTAGCTAACCAAACAGGCTATTTTTCCAGAATATCAAAACTTTTTATTACTTTGTTTCCTTGCTCAGTATTTTCAATGACTACTCGTTTGTATAAAAGTAAATTGCTAATGTATCTCATGTCTTCGTACTCTACCTGCTGTTACAGCCACTTTGTCCGGGAAAGAAAGAATAGCATGTCTGGTTTTGTTATCTTTTGCCAAAGTAAAAATGTTGGATAAAAGGTTTTTTGTGTAAATGTCAGTCACCTTGTTTAATGATCATCTCAGGCAAGAAAGACATATTTAAAATAGAATCTTGTAAAACAACATAGAAATACTATGATGTTCGCCCCCTGCTCGCTTCGCTCACCAACCCCCCAGCCTGCGCTACACACCAGCCACTTCGAGTCTCTGCCACTCGTGTTGTGAAGAGGGGGGCTGAATGCACCCCAAGGAGACGAGGTCGCTCCTTCGAAACTCCCTCTTCAACGGTGATACAATGGGAAACAAATAGAGTATTTTTTACTTTCTCTTTGCTTGATCAGCTGCCGTGCCACGTGATCTCGCGCAGTGCTTCAAACATTTAAAAGCCTGTACAACAGCTGTCCTACTCTTTGTCTTACATTTCTGGCCCCGGGCGTGGTTAAATCTCTTGGCACAAAGTCTCGTCTCGCGGGACGTGAGTTCTTGATATTTTTTAGTTTATAATTTAAAAACCAAATAAGACTATAAAAATCTAACAACATCTCAAATGATACCAAACATACTGTATATATGTAGGTTTTAAAATAAGCCAGATTTAAAGCTTGACCAAAAACATATCATAAAAATGTCACATAAAATCGTTGCAAAAAATCGTTGCACTTTTAGGATTAGGATTTTATATGTATAGAGTAGATTTAGTAGTCCAAAAAGTTATATGCACTATATCAGATGTACTTTCAGTGTCTCAGTGTATCAGTGTCAAAAGCAGCGTTACTGTTTCTGTGGTCTGCCTTTCTTTTTTACATTTGATTTAATGATACGAGAATTATCAAATACACCAAAATTAACCGCACGTTGTATATAAATTTAAGGCTCCTGATTGTAATCAACCTATAACAATATAATGGTGCACAGAATGGCTAAGCTATTTCAAATATCATAGCTGCTTTAGCGTTGGTACTTTCAGTGCACCACTCAGAGTATTTTACTCATTGTATCTGAGTGTGGTGTCAAAGCTCTACTGCAGCTGATCATAAAGCTCTATGGTGGGTTGTGTCAAGAGCGCAGAGGATTATCGGAATACAGCTTTCAACTCTGGAAGACATTTACAGTATTGTTTACTGTTGTGATGGATGGCTTCATATTCCGGCCCTCATCTCCAGGCCGCCAGGTAGAGCTCTCCCGACAGCATGGATGTGCCCCGAGTTCCAGCAGGGCCTCATGGACTATGTAGTTTTTATACACAGCCCTGCTGGATACATTGGGGACCACTGGGAGTCGCTGTCGGGAAGCCCGTGGACTCATATGTGCCCTATAACCTGGAAGTACGTCCTGGTCACGTGAGCAGGAGAGATGACGTGCTTCCAGGTTGAAGATAAGGACTGTTTACCCTGACCCGGAAGGAATAAGGAACTGTGGACTGTTGGGCAGGAACACCTCCGGGTCAGGGTGTATAAAAGGACTCTGGGAAAGCCCAGACACTGAGCTGAGCTGGGAGGTAGGGTGGCGAAGTGTCTGGGAGTGGAGGATTGGTTTGTGATTAGTATTTATGATAGTTATATGAGTAGTGTGGAGTGGAGGTTGCTTTGTGCACTGTATAAGAAGAAAATAAAAGAGTCTTGTACTTTCACCTGGTGTTTGGAGTGGTACCTGAGGGTTCAAGAGGTGGACATACGCCTCAACCGCTACACTATATAGGCTTAATGAAGTGAAATAGAATGCACATTTTAAAATATTACACTGATAATTCATCAAGCAATTACCACATTTTATATGAAAACTACGGGATCTCTTTATTTATGTCAGACAGCTTGAAACAAGAAAAAATGACAGGAAGACTTACATTGAAAAATGTAATAATTAATGCAATACAACTTTCAACATCTGAAACTTGATGGCCTTCTCTTCAAGATTATATTTTGAAGAATTATATGCTAATTTTGGTTTAAAAAGGCTAATTGTTCAATCTCAAAACAAAAAAAAACACTATTAGGCTGTTTGTGGATGTGTTACATTTTTCAAGCAGTGATTAAAAATGTGAATTTGCACGAGTTAGCCTTCCATAACAAAACAGGCAAACATTGCTAAGAAACACGTTTCTGAGAAATCTAATAGGTTTACTTTGTTGTAAAAAGAGCTGTCATCATTTTTAGTAGACAGATTCATGTCAATTCCTAACACGCTTACTGTAGTCTTGAACATAGTCGCTGGAGCCTGTCCCAGCTAACATTTGGTGAAAGGCAGAAACAAACTCTGGACAGGGCACTAGTCCATCTCAGGGCAAACACACACCACACATCAAACACAAACTAGGGACAATTTAGTATCTCCAAATCACGTAACTTGCATGGCATGTTTTTAAACAGTTGGTGGAAATTGAAGTACTCGGAGGAAATACACAGAGACATATGGAGAACATGCAAAATCAACGTAGGGAGGACCTGGGACACAATAAACCCTGGTCACCTTACTGCAAGGCAGGCGTGCCACCACCACAACACCGTGCTGCCCTACTGATTGAAAAATCTCACTAAATTCCATGGCTGTCCCTAAAGGGGCATTGTGACAATGTGGGTTCAGCTCCATGCTCCCACTTCTCTTCAGGGAGCCTCTCAAACCCTACACCGTCAGTAATGTAACCGGATGAGCTGGACAATGAGGGCACCAAACAAAGCAAGGGGATGGTGCTAAAAGGTGAAAAAGTGCTTCTATTTAAAAGAAAACCATAAACAAATCAAAACAGTGTCCAACTGAAGTGCAATGCTTCAAGAATGTCCATAAATAAATAACCCATAAAATCAGAGTGAAATGTGGAGGTTAAAATCCCAATAAATAATCCATTAAAATGAGGTTAAAACAATGGCTGGAAGCAGTCCTTTAAAAATCCGGTGCCTTCTTTAGCTAGCGGCTCCCCTGCTTCTCCCATCCAGGCCTTGCAACAGGTGAGTCGCCCTACCTGCAGCTGTCCTTGTCCTGTTGGTCTGGTAGCTTTCTGAATCCTGGCTCCATATGGCTCTCGCTAGACCGAGACTCGGGTTCCCCAGCGACCAGGGGTGCTCACGCTGCAGCTCACCCTTCCAAACCTCCTGCTGCCTTCCACGGCCTTATGCGACAAACCAACCACCTTCCAGTCACTTCTGCTCCTCTTAAGCGCTCAGCAGGAGTGACCACTTCTTTCTGTTACCCCGAGTGTCGGCCAAACACTCACCAGCGAGCCTGCCCTCCCTCGCTCTCACCGGCTCTCCTTCTCCAGCCTTCTTCTCCCTTAACCTTCGTCCTTCTCTTTTTTCTCTCTTTCCTCCACACTCACGCTTCTCCTATTTATAATGGGGACGTGGCACAGGTGCTACGATTAGTAGCTCCAGGCATCAGCTTAACCAGTTTGAGGCCCCCTAATATGGCCAAATACATACATACTACATACAAATATGTGCAGTCATCTAACTCGCTTTGTTCTGAACAGGGTCACGGGGGTCTACTGTAGCCAATCCCACCTTGTATAGGACAGAAGGCAGGAACAAACCCTGGACAGGGTGCCAGTCCATCACAGGGTGAACACACACACACCCACCTCAACAACACACTCAAGCAAAATTAGGATTGTCAATTCACCTAACCTCCATGTCTTTGTGCTGTGAGGAAACCCTCGCAGACACAGGGAGAACATGCAAACTCCAAGGAGGGAGGACCCAGGACTCTAATTCTGGTGTCCTTACTGCAAGGCAGCAGCACTACCATTGTGCCACTGTGTGGCCCTGTTGATTGGAAATCTCACTAATTTTCCCATTTGTTCTTAGAAGGGCATATGTGCTTGTGTCAACTTAACCAGTTTCAGGTCCCCTATTAAGGAAATAAACATATACAGCATATCTATAGTGTAAAATTTAAGTCATTAAAAAGTATTGCTAAATAATGTCAATTTTATTTTCGGAAAGACTGCAGTAGAAATAGTAGGAAATTTACCAGATTAAGTGATGGGGGCTTTGAAATTTGATTTTCTTCCATCTCACGAACAAAAAAATGCAAATGATTGATATCATTAATGACAGAAATTTCAAAACTGATATGCAATGATATTTAGAAAGGAGGGGTAAGGTGCAGATCCACACAGATCCCGCAGCAAGTGCTGAGCCCAAGGCGACCAACCCAGTTGTTCTACCTACGGGATGGGCCTCCTAATTTATATAAAAGATTTGAGGTTCATGGGTACTGATTATTTAGTAAAGCTTGTGCTGTAGAAAATAAATGCAGCTCAACAACAGGTTCTGTAAAAACATAAAATGATGTAATTGAACAAAATGTATGTGTGTAAGTACAGAAAATAGGACAGAATGATCAAACTTGTTTGTGTTTTGCGTACGTGACAAAAAGCATATATACTTTCTGGAAGTTTTCTTTCAATGATGTGTGTGACAAGAAAATATACCTTTAGGGTAAAGACTTTACCAATTGGAATAATACAAAATGAGTGAGGACGCTATTTTTATTACTTACTGTACGTGGTCAACGATCAGGAGACTAGAAAGGTATAAAAGAGCAAGGATATCTGCGCTCGAGGTAGATGAAGTGCGGTGTCCTAGGACTGTATTTCTCTGTCATTTTACCCTTGTCTGGTATGTATCAATAAAAGGTTTTTACTAATTTTTAATTTTCTTCTCTGTCTTCAGTCACAAAAAGTGTCCACAGTTTTTTGGCGCCCGGACGTGGGGCAAGAGACGGCCCGTCGACTCCTCCAGCGAGACCATTTCAGTGATCCGTCTTACCAGCGGACTGCCGTCAACTTGAGTACTCCGGCAGCAGAGCATGCAGCTCCGGAAAAAGTTAGGACTGCCCTGTCCTGAAAGAGTTCTTGCGTGAGGAGCCCCTGGTTTCCTCTTTGCTACATCCACGGTGACTGAACGGATTTCCAGACAGAGCTTGCACACTTCCAGGCTGGGGTAAGCACCGGGGAATTTCCGAGCATTTTTTTATTTTCTAAATTACGGGAGGGCGAGTTTCCTGTTGACCGTCTAGTCATATTCATATCTCAACGGGTTGCTTAAGGTGATGGAGACTTGACCCAAGCAGTTTGACGCATACGAAAGGTCTGACGAAAGGATACTGGCCTCACCCATATCCTCGACTCGGCTGGACGTATTGATGTAGTATTCTGCTGAACCAAATCGGACACGAAGTCACCTGAGCTGGAATCCGGGGATGTGAGCGGACAGGCTAACGGGACGAGTAACGGGGTGGTATATATGTATTTGAAAACATAAACAGAAAAAGAGCACAGTTTGCAGGTTTGCTGTTAGGACGGAATAAATAAATCTACATACTAATAGGAATACCGTGTTCTCCTGGGAACTGGGACAGGACCGATAGTTGGGTGTCTCCCCTTGGGACTAAAGAAGGGAACAGTAAGGGAATAGTGAGTGGCACACTTAATACCTCGCTGATTCATACGTACAAGGGATTAGACGATTCAGTATATAGTTGGAAAATTAAATACAGGACTCAGGAAGAGCAAGGGGACATAACGGGAACTTATAACAGTAAGCCTGTTAATCGCCGCACAGGGGGATCAAAATCATTAATGCTGGAAGAATTATTTTTGGAGGATCAACAGACGCCCCGTAAAAATGGGTCTCCTAGGAAATTTATAGAAAAGAGACAGGTTTAGATTTCAAGAAGGCATGTAGGAAATGGAATAGACAGAGTGGTGGGCGTTGGCCAATAGAGGGGACAGGATATGTAAGTGAAATACAGGAAGCTAGGAAGATCCTGTGTAGGAATAAGCAGGGTTGTTATAATAGTGGACCGTATTGAATGGATATGTTCGATAGATGGGAATTAGTAATAAAAGACAGAAATTTAGAAGCAGTACAGAAACAGAATGAATTGTTGCGGGCAAATGAGGGAAAGGCTAAAAAGGAGAAAGAGGAATTACTAATTACATTACAGAAAGTTCAGACAGGCACGGAACCACAGGCAGACGGGAGGAAAAGGAAGAATAATCCAAATAAAGACCCCCTTTATCCTATTATTTTTTCCCCTCCTCAGTACCAACCTCAGGCACCTCCATTATCCCCTCCTCTATCCCCCATTCCGACTGCCCCCCCTGCACTACAACAGGCAGAAGTTTCCCCCGATGATCCCCCAGGCACAGATCACTATGACCCCTCTACCCATCGTGATGACCCACCCCGTACTAGACAAACCCACGTCTCCCAACGCACTCGAAGTCAAACCTCCACTCACAAACCAGCTCCAACTTTTTTCTCTCCAAATCCTTCACCTTTACTTACTTGCCCTTTAATAGAAGTTCCCAATCCCCATTATAACCCTGCCCAACCAGCCGGACCCCAAAATCCCAGAACAGTTATGATAAATCGGAACTGGGACATCCAAGAACTAAAGGATGTCGTGAATGCACTTCCAGATCCAAAGGAAGTAGGAGGACTAAAATTTGTTGAACAACTTGATCAGTTAGATAGCATGTATAAGCCTAACGCTGCTGAATGGACCCAGGTACTTCGTCGAAAGCTTGGGACCACATGGGCCACTGTTTGCAAGGGTGTCCACAATGACATTCCATGGGTATGGAACCCAGCTTTAACTCGAGGACGGGATTGGTGGAGAAGGCGAATTTAACCCACAATGGGAGGCGTTGAGACAAAATATTGCAGAAAAATATAAAAAAGGAACGGACAGGTCCCTTATTTCTGCTGCAAAACAAAAGAGTGACGAGACGGTTGATGAATGGGCACATAGGATTCAAGACCTTATGGCTAATCACTCGGGCTTGGAAAATGTTGATGACCGCACCCGAGCTGCAGTTCCACCTTTTGTTTCCGGTTTGCGCCTTGATATACAAAACAAGGTCCGCACTTCCTGTATTGAGTGGGAAAGTGCCGCGTTTGATGAAGTCAAACCACATGCTGAACATGCCGAAAAACAAACTAAGCAGAAGGAATCGGATTCTCATGCCAAATTATTGGCAGCACAGATGAACTATTATACCAGGAATACTCCTGACCGAGGCCGAGGATATGGCCTTAGAGGAAGGGGACGAGGACGAGGAAGAGGTGGTTTTGGAGCTCCTCCTGTTGACCACAATAAGAATCCTTTTATTCCCTCTCCCTTTAATCCCAATGTTAATTCCTACTCTTGCTACGCCTGTGGTGAAACTGGACATTTTCGTCGGGAGTGCCCTCACAGACAGCAACAGCCCCCGCCTCCTCCTATTCCACCTGATTTTTCTGACACCCCTGACCAACAATACTGGCCATAGGAAAACGCAGGGACCTCCAGCCACTCTTTTCAACTACCTTTGCTCACCCATAATTCAGAGACTGATCCTTTACTGACATTGTTCGTTGATGGCACTGAGACTATTTTCTTAATCGACACTGGTGCCACTCGATCTACCCTCTCGCTGGCAAAGGTCCCTGCCTCGAACGAGACTGTTACTGTGCTTACTGCTTCTGGACAACCTCACCTTCTCCAAGTATCAAAACCTCTTCAAGTCCAGTCACGTCCTGGCGGACATACCTTACTGCATCGTTTTCTTTTAAATCAGCTCTGTCCAGTTAACCTTTTAGGAAGAGATCTCATAACAAAACTTTCTCTTTCTATTTCTATGACTGACAAAGGTTTTTTCTGTTCTACCCCCAAGTTGTTGTGTCAAATTGCCCCTTACCCCAAACCCTCTTTTGCAGCTTGGACTTTAAATATTTCCCCACACACCATTCTCCTCAAAGCCCTACACTCTTTTTCCCCCTGTCTCTTTCCCAATTTACAGGCCCCTGACATTTTACACTGTACTGCCCAATACTTCCCTATAGAAGTAGACACCCCCTGGCTAGAATCTTTCCTTACTTCTGGTACTCGCCCCGAAACCCTTCACATCTCCTGTGTTTTTATTTCATCCACAAAGGCAGCTGCTTCTGTTCATCTTACATGCTCACAACATATATTTTATCTTGGCGGCTCAGTGCCTCATATTTCCTTAGCTAAATCACGCACTGTTAAATGGGGGGAAAATAGGACCATGGGTAGAAAAATGCCTTAAAAGAACAGACTGGTTACAAGTTACTCCAGGTATTTTTGATACTCCTGACCGTTTAATAACTAAAGTGGTGTTTCAAACTGATTGTTTAGTACATCGCACTTTGTGCCGTCCTTCCTCTTTTACTTGTTCATTGCAAACCACTTTCCCTTCTTGGCTCTCTATGCTCCCTGATTCACTATGGTCCCAGGGAAAGAATGATTATGGAAGGATAGCCCATTGTGAGCCTCTGGTGATCCACCCGAAATCCTCCTTCCGCCCGCACCGTGCCCAATATCCTCTGTCTCCCGAAGCAGAGGCTGGCATCTCCGCCGTACATTCCGATCTCATCAAACGCGGTACCGCCATTGGACATGGACCGTCATGCCTCAGGGATACACTGAAGCCCCTTGTGTATATGGACAAGCTCTTGCCCAAAATTTAGAAGGCTTTTGGCCGGACAGAGGTAGTACATTGATACAGTATGTAGATGACATAATGATATGTAGCGCTACGGAAGAAGATTGTACAAAAGATACCCAGAAATTGTTGCTGTTTTTGGGGGACAATGGCCATAAAGTTTCTAAAGTTAAGCTGCAGCTAATCAAAACAACTGTAAAATATCTAGGTCATGACATTACGTATGGAACAAGAGCTCTCTCTAGCGATCGCATTACAGCCATCCAAAATCTTCCTAGACCGGTCACAAAACAACAGGTTATGTCTGTTTTAGGTATTCTGGGCTACTGCAGACAGTGGGTTCTAAATTTTACTGAAAGAGCACAGCCATTGCAACAATTGGCTAATACTCCTGGCACCCCCCTTTCTGGCCAGGTCCAATGGAATGAACAGGCTGAGAAGGCTCTCTGTGACTTAAAAAAAAAAAACTGCTCTTCTATCTGCGCCCGCGCTTGGTTTGCCTGATCATTCTTGTCCATTCACTTTGTTCGTGGACGAAAAGCAGGGATTTATGAATGCAGTACTGACGCAACAACATGGAGATAAACAGAGACCGGTGGCTTATTTTTCTAAAAAACTGGATCCAGTGGCCGCAGCACTTCCTCCGTGTCTTCGTGCTGTGGCTGCAACAACAGAAGCTGTATTAGCAAGCATGGATGTAGTTCTCATGAGCCCCCTAACAGTTAAAGTGCCTCACGCTGTACATTCTATCCTAGTACAAGCCAAAACTTCACATCTCACTACTGCTAGGGCAATACACTATCAGAATGTACTCTGTACTTTGTCAAATGTTACAATTGAAAGATGCTCCACTTTAAATCCAGCCACTCTTCTCCCAATTAACAACGAAGGAGAACCACATAACTGCCATGATGAAATAGCAAAGGTTGTAAAACCTAGAGTAGATCTACAGGAAACACCTTTAGAAACTGGAGAAATGATTTTTGTGGATGGATGTTCCTTGCGATTGAAAAATGGAGCACCCTCAACCAGTTATGCAGTGGTCCAAGGGGACCGCCTGCTGGAAGCAAATCGAATTTCATCAAGTTTGAGTGCACAAGCAGCTGAACTCGTAGCACTCACTCGAGCGTGTCAGCTGTCTGAAGGGAAGATTGCAACAATTTATACGGATTCCAGGTATGCTTTTGGAGTCTGCCATGATCATGGAGCACTATGGAAACTAAGGGGATTTAAGACCAGTACTGGCAAACCCATCCAACATCAGAAATTGATCGAATCCCTTTTAGAAGCTATAACCAAACCATCGAAGCTAGCGATTGTTAAATGTCAAGCTCACACAGGAAAACAGGATCCTGTTAGCAAAGGAAATGAATTAGCTGACCACTTTGCTAAAGAGGCTGCATATAATAACACACCAATTTCTTTATTCCAACAGAGAAATGACCAGGACCCTGATAATCAAATTATTTCTTTACAGAGTGCAGCCACGGATATCGAAAGGAGAAAATGGTCCAAAGAAGGGTCCCTCTCTGATGGAGTCTGGACTCATAAACACACTAACAAACCTTTTCTCCCAAAAGCCTCTTTCCCAGGAATGGCAAAAATCACCCATGGCCTCGATCACGCAGGTAGAGATGCCATGGTTCGAGATGTTGAAAAACATTGGGAAGCTGTAGGTTTCTCTACATATGCAGAGCAATTTTGCAGACGCTGTGCAATATGTCAAAAGTTTAATGTGGGAAAAGGTACCCAGGTAAGTCCCGCCGTTACCCCTAATCCAGTGGGTCCGTTTGAACACCTCCAAATGGATTTCATTGAACTAACCCCGTCTAAAGGGTACCGATATTGTCTTGTGATTGCCGATGTGTTCTCCCGATGGGTAGAGGCTTTCCCTTCAAAACACAACGATGCCAAAACAGTAGCCAAAGCACTAATTAAAGAGATTATTCCAAGATGGGGTATCCCTCAAAAGTTACAAACAGATAATGGCACTCATTTTGTGAACTCCGTTATAAATGAATTAACCACCTGGCTCCAAATTAATGTGCACCATTATTGTAAATACCATCCCCAAAGCGGAGGCATCGTAGAACGATGCAATGGCACTTTAAAAGCTAAACTCGCAAAAATTTGTGAACAAACTAATTTATCATGGCCGGATGCACTACCCTTAGCTTTAATGGGACTAAGGGGATGGACACACTGACAACTGGGACTATCGCCGTTTGAGATTCTGACCGGACGTCCCATGCCCATTGGCATGGTTGTAGGAAATGTGAATTTGCATACTGTGGACAATGATCTTCTCTCTAGTCTTGCAGGTCTCCGAACCTCGTTGAAGGAAGTCCACCAGCAGGTTAATCAAGCCTGGAGGACCAACCCACCTTCTAAGGATTTACCAATTCCCTTGGGCACCTGGATCCTGGTTCGAGATACTCGGAGGAAACACTGGCATCAGCCTAGGTGGAGAGGACCGTTCCAAATTCTTCTATCCACACCACATGCCGTGAAAGTTGAAGGACTGCCTGCCTGGATCCACGCATTGCATTGCAAGAAATGGCTATCTTAAAAATACTTTTTCTGTTGACTGTTACCCGCACCCTCTCAGGCTACCCAAGGATGGGAGGTGATCTCTATCTAAGTACTTTACCGCCTCTATGGAAAGGGCATTTATGCTACATGAGGAGCACATGTCTCGTATAGCTTCTTCCATTTTCTCCTCCCCATCCCCTTTCCCCCCCTTCCCCTTCATCAACCATTTCAATTTAATTCTACTGCCCACATCATTTTGTTCAAAAAGGGAGGAGTGTAAAAACATAAAATGATGTAATTGAACAAAATGTATGTGTGTAAGTACAGAAAATAGGACAGAGTGATCAAACTTGTTTGTGTTTTGCGTACGTGACAAAAAGCATATATACTTTCTGGAAGTTTTCTTTCAATGATGTGTGTGACAAGAAAATATACCTTTAGGGTAAAGACTTTACCAATTGGAATAATACAAAATGAGTCAGGACGCTATTTTTATTGCTTACTGTACGTGGTCAACGATCAGGAGACTAGAAAGGTATAAAAGAGCAAGGATATCTGCGCTCGAGGTAGATGAAGTGCGGTGTCCTAGGACTGTATTTCTCTGTCATTTTACCCTTGTCTGGTATGTATCAATAAAAGGTTTTTACTAATTTTTAATTTTCGTCTCTGTCTTCAGTCACAAAAAGTGTCCACAGTTCTTTCTTACTTATTTTATTTCCATATATAACCAAAAAAAGGCTCCTTATTTGTCCAACAAATGGACATGTGCTTTGGTTTACAACAATCCAAATCGATGAGACTTTCAAATGGTGTTACAGTACAGTAAGTGGAGTTTGTTGTATTAGAAATATACAGCATTTGATGACATTATCCCATGAGAGTGATTTTTATAGGGGAATTACAGAGGTCAACTGAAAGTATTTCTTACAGACTAACTCAGTTTTGTATACATAAAACAAAATAAAAAAGTACAAGTGAATATAGCAAAAGAAAGAGGGGGTAATGAAAGTCTCAATAAGTATGCTTCAGTTGCAGAGACACTTGACTTTCTTTTTATCATTGTAATTAGAAGAAATGGTTTCCATTCTGATGAATGATGAAGGTGGGGTAAATATATACAATCATATTCATTTATTGCATTAATGCTTAGTGTCAAATAATCCTCTCTATTCTTAGAAAACGGCAAACTGGATGGAATTGTAAAGGCTTGTTAAACATTAGAAAGTGTTGCAGAAGGTTTACTTCTATAAAAAATTGCTTTTTACTTAAAAATCTAAAGGTTGGTTCACCAAACAGTCCATAGTTCCCACAGTTTTACAACAAAGGACTTCAATACATATTTTCCAACCACTCATCCTCACTACACTGTATGTGTTGGTATAAAACAACTTCACCATACTAAAAGTAAAAAAAATTAGACCTGAAATTTTACTTTATAGATTTCTTTTTCAGTATTACCATAAAGTGACCAGTGACAATATGGACTCAAAAAATGATTCATACCATCATGATATTATTATCTTATGATGAAACAACTCATGCTTGTTAGTTGTGAACATGTTGGTATATAACACCAATGACTGGCTTCTCAATACTGCTGGATGAAAGCAGGAAGCAAAAATATTTAAGAATCGAAGAGCAGAAATTTAAGTGACAGAGATGCAATATTCAATGTTTTTCATTCAGGATTCATTTTTCTCTCCATCATCTGTAAGAAAACAAGAACACTTTAAAAAAAATCATCACCAATATAGCTTGGACACATTTTGCATGCAATTTAAAAATAACCAATCCACCTTAATAAAAGGATAAGTGTCTAAGTGCCTGCCCGGTTGCTATGTCTCTGTCATTCCAAAAGATGGGGTATCATAAAACATTTTTAGTAGTAATGTGCATTGCATTTGTAATTCCAATAGATGATGCATCACAAACATTAACTGCTTTTACAAACCCCATACCATATGGCACATAACAGAGGCATATGCATTGCATACTGCAGTGCAAACATTAATACTGAAGTCTATATCAGTTAATTAGATTTCAATCCATTTAAGACAGGTAACACAGCTAGTTTACTATAAATATACTTTATATATGCCTTGACGTCTGCTGCTAACATGCAGAAAGAACTTTGCACAAGACAGGAATTAACCCTAATACTAGTCATTTTGCCAGCCACAATTCTACTAAACCTGCCCATCCAGTATTTTGGTTCACAGTGAGGTGGGGAGCAGTACTGCATACAAGAAAGAAGCTTACATTGCACAGAGTACCACTCCTGCACACATTTATACTCAGTATATACAGGTTAATTGACAAATAATACCATATTTGGGATATGGAAGGAGACACAAGACAGAACCACTTCATCACATGGCACACTTTAGAACATTGGAACAGCTGTGACATAAACTGACCATTCAGGGCAACAAGCCCGTCCATCCTATTTGCCTTGATTGACAAAAATAACATTAAGATCGGAAGATGCCTAAAGTTCTACTTTCCATCACACAATCTAGTAATGTATTCCATGTGTATATGGTTCTTTTTGTGAAGAAAAAAATTCCTACATTTGTGTAAAAACTGCAGTTTGCAACCTACATGTTTTTGTTGCAGGTTTTATTTAAAGTAACGGCTGAGATCTGCTATGCTAATTCCTTTCAAAATTTTATCCTTTAAATTTTTTTCCTTTAAAATTTAATCTCAATTTATTTAAACTGAAAATTCTAAACACATCATCGTTTGCAAATACAGGCCAATAGTTCTTCATAGAGCATGCTCACATACAATCATATTAGGGCAATTCAGAGTCAGCTGTGAACCTAACATCGTGTGCCTTGTGCTCAGTGATAGACTCTGTACCTCTTTGATCCTAAATTAAATTAAGTGGGTTTGAAAATGACAGACTCACTGACTATTAATCTAACATAAAAGTATTTGGGCTATGACAGGAAATCAAAGTAGCTGGATAAAATGAACACCAATATTAACCAGTGACCAGGGGTCTCATGTGTTACATTGTGCATTGAATTCACACTAAAATAGGTTGTACGGACAAAACTGGAAATTCAGATGCATAAAACTGTGTGTACGCCAAGTTCCATGCACTTCCCCTTTATAAATCTCAACAAACATGAAATTTAACGTACATGCATACGCCTACAACCCCACCCTGACTCCTCCCATAATTTTGCATATTTTAATTTGCAAATCAATATAAATTGCTTCAGTGTTCTGTTAAAAGACAATGGCAGAGCATGTGAAAAAAAGAATTTCAGTGAATGTGAAGTGGAGACAAGGAAAAATGTACCGTTTGTTGGCATAAGTAATGGTATAAACAAGAAAAGAAAATTGATAGAGTGATACAGCATGGTGTATACACTCGAAACTTCAGAAAGTCGCACAGTGCCAAAATCAAAAAGTAGTGGTTAGATATCAAAATCACAGCCCACAGTCTGTTTATTCTATTTTAGATAATATTACAAATGTTAACCCCCATGCTGAGGACACAAATCCATGCAGTGATGGTGTTGCTGTGCCCCGCACATCTTCAGGTGCTGGTTGCACACATCTCTGCCTCGAAACCCACCGGTAACCATCTGGCTGAGTGCTGATGGACACTGTTCTGGAGTCACAAAATGCAATAGAGATGTGGCCAATGAACTAAGGAATATAAGGGCTGTACTATGTGCTATTGACCACAAATTAAATGAACTGACTACCTGTTTTTACATTCTCCTAATTACATTCAAACGAAGTTGTAATGCTGTCTGATTTGGCTGATCATTTTGTGGGTCAGGGTCAGGCTCATCATACTGCATCTTTTCAGCCACGATTGTGCGCCACATTATGCAGCACACTACATGCTTGCACAATGCTACACACTTTCTGTGGGCTATTAAAGTCGAAATGCTTTCTATTTACAGAATCAAATTCATGCTCTGAAGGTGCTTTTAGAGTGTAGCGTCAGCATCAAGCACCACAAAGAATCGATTCTCTGCTCTTTACTTGGCTCTTTGAGATGACATATCTTTAAAAGGACTGCTTTCCTTTGCCATACTAGTTGGAAAAAGCACCTGCCTTTTTATTTTCTCTCCTGCTATACATAATGTAATGCTAGCTCATTCTTTTAGTGATTCGTCCCTGGCTGATATAACTTGTCCAGCACGATTGCAGTATCAACGTGTGTGCAGTTGACCGCTCTAGTTACATTTGTAAAACCTGGTGTTGCTGCAAATTGCGCTTTGATGTTTCCCAGTTCACCCACAGTGTAAGGAAATCTTATATATCTGGATGAAAAGCGGATAACACCATCCCATTCAGCTGGCATGGTGCTACTCAGTGATGTTTGTGGAATACCTGATCGGTTAGGAAGTTCACGCTGAAAAGCTCCTGTGGCTAAAAACCCAAGAGTGGACAGAACTTACAAAGAGCACAATTCCTCAAAGTCTGCCTTTGTAAAGCCGGCACCAGTTCAGCACACGGTTCCAGGAGGATAGCTCTTGGAAATCAAAATCGACTTAGAAGCTAGTCATCATTACCTATAAATTCGCACCCTCTTCTAATTCTTCAATTTGCAATGTCTTTTAACAACACCAAAGCACCTATGGTAGTTGGAATAGTTTGGCCATTTTGTGCACCATTATATTGTTACAGATTACAATCAATTGAATTAAATTTGTAACTTATATGCTATTTGATAAATCCTGCATCCACACTGAAACAGTTGCACTGCTTTGATGCTGAGTGGCGCCAGTTTGCAAAACTGAGCAGAAAAATGTCAATACATGGGGTGAGGCTGCTGTGAAAATGTACACAGCTTTAAGCCAAGTTTAATTTTTATACATCTCAAAGTGTGCGTGGAAATGGATGTACGCAACATTTATACAATGTGCCCCAGGTCTGGAATTGAATCCTGTTCCTTAGAGTGTTATGGTAGTACTGCTAACTGCTTATACCACCCCAACCCCAAAAAAAAAAACAACACATGTATGTCAATTAATTTTTATACCTGTACTGCAAGGAGATTTGTATTCAGATTCAGCATGGTCATCTGCAAAAAAAGAAAAACAAAAATTAAAGAGGTTTCCTTTTTCAAGCATCAGGACCCAAGATAAACAGTTTAAGGGAGTCAGATACATTACGCATTATATTAATTGTTGGAAGACAAGCCATGTCAAAATCTCAGTTTCAAGAGTTGCTCTTTATCACAAAACAATTTTGTGAATATAATTTCATCAAAAACACCGGTAAATACTAAGTAAATTAATAGATAAATACTTTGAACAACATTACATTTAGAAGAATACTACACTGATTGCATGTTATATGCAATATTACATATGTATTTTTCTTTTTTACTTAATGTGATGTTTTTAATCATCTTACTTTGTGAAGTGCTACTTTGATATTACCTGTCAATAAAAGAGACGCCACACCAGCATCAATATTAAAATCAAGGCGGAAGACATCTTAGTTAGGCAGAGTGTACTCTTTTTAAATCTGCTGGTGAGGCTGTTCTTATTGCATTTATTGTGATCGGTTTTATTTAAGGTTTTTAATTGTTTTTCTCATATCACTGTCCTGTCCTGTGGTAATGCTTACTGTTTTTGACTTTCACAGTAAGTGATCTTTCTGCATCTTGAAATGAAACCAAACCACAGACACTTCTCTGCACTCCACTTCATTACACATATAACCAGGGCCTGGGTGGTCAATTGACTAAGGTCAGGTAGGATTTTCCAAATGACTCTGGGAATGTACTGTATTGTTGGACCTGTGTAGAGCAGAGATGTTGCTAGCTGACCTTAAAATAATATCCTTATATATTAACATTTTATCCACCAGTAGGAGCACTAATAACCTAATCAAAAACATGAAAGTCTCCAGATTAAAGAATAGTTTCATGTATATGTTGTTTTTTGTAAGAATTACTTACTGTATGAACATTGAAATCAAGCCAAGTTTTCTTTTTTGTGTGTATGGCACTTCCTGCCTTATCTTTAGAAAACATCCACATATGATATACTGTTTGACTTGCCTTCATGTCCATTTATTCGAGAAATCAAGCTTTTGGGGGTTCCTTGCTAATATTTGCCCCCAGGCACTACTTTTTACGCCACATTTAGTAAACATTTTGTGCAGGAAATGACAAAGACAAAATCAATAAATGTCTTTAGCAAGGACTTGAAGTAGTGCAGGCCACATCAGCAGACCTCAGGGATCCACCGCCTTAAGGGATTTGAGGAATCACAGTTACTCCTTCTCACAAAACTTTGAAAAAATATAGGCATGTGGAGTGTCCTTTTATGCTGTCTTGAAGTTGCCGATCACAAATACAATAATATTTTTGGTACTTGGCTCTTTACAGGTGGTCCTAGCTCTCCATTAGCCACTTCAGAAGGTTGAAAATCACAATTTTTAAACATAAGCACGTGAGGTATCATTTTAGACTGTCTCAAGGTCATTGATTATGGCTATGATGTTATTTGTGATTTTGTATCCTTTACCAGGGATCAAGCCTTCTGTGGACCTCTTTCAGAGGGTGAAAAATGACAAATTTTGATTACATATACAAATATTTTTGATTTAAAACTTTTAAATTGAAGCACAGATTTTAATATTTCAAATATCTAAAGCAACTGTTCTTATTTATTATGTACTTCTGTCTCATGAAGTAAGGCATTACATTTCTTATGAACACCCCAAATTACAGTAATTCAGACTTTATAATATTTTATTTCATGATATTGTTAACATTTACTTTAATAATGTTTTTGTTAAAATTTTCACTATTTTTTGTAAATGAGTATTGCACTCAGAAATTGTAAACTGCATTAAAATGATTTGTTATGAAAATTGATGCATGGACTGAATGCATAATCAGTGAAGGGCACAAACAATATCGCTTTCAAAGTTTATGTGTATATTCCTTGAAAGATGCATAAGTAAAATATTAAAGAGCTTTGTTATGCTGATAAGGTTACAGTCTGGTAGTGTGTTATTTTTCTAATTTATACAAGACAACCTATTTTAAATAAAGTGATATTCCAAAGATGTAACAATAAGTTATTACTTCAGCATACAAGCTGCATGTTGTGTTATGCAATCGATTGTTAGTATTATCTTCCTTTGTATTATTCTACATTTATCTGATCGTGCTTCATATGGGATTTTCCCTTTTGGCCAGTCAATCTTGCAAATCACTGGGAGTCAGCTGTATCTGAAGTCTCCAAGATCTGTAAGGCTATGCAAGCGAGTCTGACACCCTCAAAAACTATGGCACACAATGCTGACACTCTATCATAAATATTACCTTTTGAGTGTAATGAAGTAACATACTTTAGATATAAACCTAATTATGGCACAATGAATATTGCATATTTTAATGACTTACTTGGCTGATAATAATCATAGATCTTCACAGTAGCTGGTTTGATATTCTTCACTGGAATCTCCTCTTCAATAGTTAAGGTGAATGTCATTGGCTGTTTTTGCACCAGCTGTGGAAATAAACATGAAGCATTCATCTGAATCTTGAACTATATGTGTTTTTCCATTTATCCACTCAAAAACCTTCTTAATGCACTTCAGGTCTAATGGTGGTTGTTGAAATATTAATTTCTTAATTTATTATAATGTTGATAATGAAAGATAACATGACCAAACAGGAAAAGCATTTGAATTTACTCTTTGACCACGTCCACAGAGAAGAGGGCTTGAAAAATTAAAGAAAAGATTTGTTTGTTTGTTTTTATTGTAATATTTATACCATTTTATTTTAATAATGTGTAGAATAAACATTTTTAAGAGGTATTTATTTGCATTTTACTATAAGTAATATAATATACATACCTCATCAATATAGATGTCAATATATCCATTATTCTGATCAATTCGCTTAACAGATGCCATATACTTTATCTGTTAAGGAAACAAAGTAAACATAAATACCTACATATTATTTAAAAAAAAATGAACATTTTTGAAAAAGACATTATTTTGACTTTCATACACAAGCATTACTTTAAGTTATTTTTCACTTGGAATTCAATTTGTTTCATTTCAAGCACCTGCAGTTTTTGGAATTGTTCTTGTGATATTTTAGTGGTATAGGGTTGCGTCTATGGAGGATTTAAAACTTGCATTGATATAATCTCTATTAAATTAAAATGGAACATATTGTACTATCTAGCCCTAATAGTTAAACCATTAAAGGCTCAGGCCTGTATTTTTTATTTCCCCTAATGCATGGAAATTCACCATTATCTACCTGCACTACGTCAGGAATGTGAGAACTGATTTAGTGGACATAGAGGGAAGGTCACTCTTATGGTAACTATGTTTTGGTTTTAAAAATAATGGTGACAAACTAAGGGGGCAGAAAAGCAATTTCTGATAATGCATGAGAAAATATTGGTGGTATGAATAAACGTTAGGAATAAAGGATTTGTATTTTTTAAGTCAGATAATGATAAAAAATGTTCACATGCAAAAGAGATACTGATAAAAATTGTAAGAAGTGTAAGATTCGCCCAATGAAGGGCACCCATTTCATTGAACTGAAATGGCTCTGAGCATCTTTGCAATAAAATCTATTCTGCTTACCATCTCAAGATTCTTGGACTGGACTGCCAATACTGATTCTCTGTGCAAGAAAGGACAGAGCCGCCTGTACTTTCTTAGAAGACTGGCATCCTTCAACATCTGCAGTAAGATGCTGCAGATGTTCTATCAGATGGTTGTGGCGAGTGCCCTCTTCTATGCAGTGGTGTGCTGGGGAGGCAGCATTAAGAAGAAGGATGCCTCACGCCTGGACAAACTGGTGAGGAAGGCAGGCTCTATTGTTGGCATAGAGCTGGACGGTTTGACATCCGTAGCAGAGCAACGGGCACTCAGCAGGCTCCTATCAATTATGGAGAATCCACTGCATCCATTAAACAGTGTCATCTCCAGACAGAGGAGCAGTTTCAGCGACAGACTGCTGTCACTGTCCTGCTCCACTGACAGACTGAGAAGATCATTCCTCCCCCAAACTATGCGACTCTTCAATTCCACCAGAGGGGGTAAACGTTGAACATTATTCAAGTTATTGTCTGTTTTTTTACCTGCATTTTTTTATTAATAAAGTATCTATCTATCTATCTATCTATCTATCTATCTATCTATCTATCTATCTATCTATCTATCTATCTATCTATCTATCTATCTATCTATCTATCTATTTGTGAGTCCATTCTCCACAACATTTCCAACTACATTTGTTTCTATGGCCACAGTCACATTTATACTCATGATCACATGATTGGGAAATGTCTTGTCATCATACATTTAAAACAATGAATACACAGTAACAGAACATCCACATACTGGATTTTATTCATGCTTTTTGAAAACTTTCCTTAGTGTAACAAAACCTATAAAGTGTCTGCAAGAAGTTTTTAGTGTTGGGACCTATTTTATGCCTGTTTCTTTTCTATTTAACAATGGTCTCTGTCAGTGTTTATTGATGTTTGATCCCTGCTCATGTCTCGCATAAAGATTCGGCCAATTCACATTTGTAGTACCATCTTCTTGCTGCACCTTGTTACATTACCATCCACAAAAAAATATCAGCACTGACTACTTTGCCAGTAGCTAAAGATGTCAACCATACTATTTCAGTATCAATCTCTATCATGTACAATAGATGAAACCCTTGCCAACTTGCAAATATTGCTGGTGATTTCTTCCAAAACACAACACAAAAATAATAAAATTATGGCAGGTACTAGCATCAGAGGTTTCAAAAGTGACTAGTGTGCAAACTTGCACACTTAGCTAAAGTATGGCCATAGCCTATACCTAACAAAAATAAAAACCAAAATTTGATCCTTAATATTTCATTTGTGTTTGCTCATGTACTCGTTGTCAGAATGCTGGAGTCTTTTCCTATATTTTGTTGCTTTTCTCTCTCTTCAGGTTAGGAATGTTTTGATGTGCTTTACCTAATTTTTATGTTCTTATTTTTATTTATAACATTTTTCTTCTGTCATTTCGCATACACCACTGTGGCAACGATCATATTATTCATACGAATTATATTTTTGCCAGCCACATCATGCAATGACTCTATGGCTCAAAGCAAAAAAGGAAATGAAAAAGGAAACAGCCACTTTACTGATTTATAAAATTAAAAAAGAAAAAAACAAAAAAAGAAGAAAGAAAGGGTTCAAGGTTTAAATGGATGCAGGACCAGGGACGGCTTTCCCATTATGTCCCAGTGTCGTATTTGGAGGATATTTCCTCAAACACTTCACTGTCCTCTAGTTATATCATTTATGAATACTGTGATGTAAATTTGTAATAAATAAATAAAAAACTGGAACATTAATAGGTTAAGAAATTGAATTTATGGCAGCAGATCTGCTAGTATATCCTATTCTAATGCTGAGCCCTTCTAGTTAGATACTTATATCTTTGCCATCAGAACTTTTCCAGATCTGGATACGCTCATAACACTAAGTTTGCCTAATGTGAGTGGCCATCTTATATATCATGGCTCCAAAATGTTACAGGTCAAATGGCACATGCATCACATTTCAAAGGACCATGTCACATGATAGTGACTAGACACACAAAATCTTGCTGCCCATGAATACAAATAAACAAAAAAGCGATTTAATGATGTAATTGAAATCATCAACATCATCATCATTATCATCAGTGACATTACCTAGATAACTAAAAATAAAAATTTGATACATCATGGAAACAAAAGTACTGCTCTTACCATCGCAAGAGAGAATTTATTCACAGAATAACCAGACAAGAGTTTTACGTTTATAATGACCATGTTTGTCCTTTGTCGATTTCCATTGTAGCTAAAGATATGGAAAACAAGATAAAAGACAATGTTATACATTTGTATATACTGTATACAATTCAATTTTTCATTTTACTATTAGAGGAAGAAACAACTAATAGGAATCATAATCTTCTGTATTCTATAAATGTAAAAGAACAAAGAAAAGTTTTGGTGTTCTTTATATTAACTTAATCATCCTGTACTGTATCTACCCATTTCGAACCAGATACTAACCTTAGTACCATCAAACATTAAGACACAAAGCAAGCCAACTGTTTACAGTACAAATAGAAAACTAAACTGTTTATGTACTACCAAAGTGAAATATCAAAATTCAAAAGGTTTTATGCATAGAGTTTTTACATGTAGTTTCTGCTGTTTTGTACTATTCTTCACTACTGTGTATTTAGTTGTTTTTGAAATATAATGCAGGAAAATTACAACAAAAGCATAATTTTCACCTTCCTTATCAATACTCAGATTAAAGTATCTGTTCTCCACAGGCATAATTTATGACTTTGATACAGTATTTTCATGCTAATAATACTATTATCCACATGTATTTCCATTAAAGCATTCAATTCTTGAAGCCATCCATCCATATGTAAATTTTTTTAAACTGCGTTTTCTTTCAAAGTGTCACTGAAACCAGCACTGAACAGGACAACAGATCAGTACAGACCGCACTCATACACCATTCATACTCACACATATCTGGTTAATTTTGGTTACTTACCCATTAACCTAAAAACTGAATTGGACTGTATTGATAAACACCCTCAAAAAAAAGGAGAGAATCTACTCAAATATCAAGAGACAGAGAGCAGTCCTTAATGTACTGATGCAGAGCTAAAATTCTATTATTACTATTATTATGTATTTATTTTATTATTATTATTATTTTATTTTTTAAACTTTTTTTTCCTCTTATTTTTTTGATTCTGAAACTGACAAAACCCAATATATGTTACAGCAAAACAGACAAGTGATCATTGATTGTTGAGAATTTTGATTAGGGATCAATGTGCTTTATTATTAGTTTTGTACTCTTAGCTATGCAAAGTTTAGGCCTGAAACAACTTTAAAAGGACACCAATAGTTTTGTTAGAAGAGGCCTCTTGCCTGCCTGTCCTTCATACTTGCTTTGTTTTTGGGTTTCTGCAAGGTAAGCTGTGAGACAAGGTCATCATGCTCTCTGAGGAAGCAAGCAGGCAAACTTTGTTTTAAAAACTGCAGGAACAGAGTTTTTTCTAAGATTAAACAAACTGCCTGTGTGAGTAAAGGGTAAGCTCTTAAGCTAGCGTATAAAATATATAAGTAATTAAATGGCCAGTTTAGAAGAGAAGCATTAGAGTTAATTAATATCTTAGGCAATAAAATAAACACAATGTATTATGATATTAGTTAGTTTTGAACACTTTAGGCACTTAAGAGTTGATTATTGAAAGCTAGGGGACTTTTTCCTGAACATGTGCTGTGACGTAAGCAGCAGGTTGGCCTCTGTCAGACCACTGGGCAGCTAGCTGTGTGCCACAACTTAACAATGCTGCTGCCTTCATTCATGGGCTTTCTATATTAGCACACACGTATATATTTTACAGTAGCATTTGCAATATTTCTTTATATAGCTTACTGATAATAGATAATAATAAGATATAGTAGTACATATGAGTGAGCATAAAGAAGCAATTTTTTAAAGGCTTGTCTTTTTTTCTTTTCTCTCAACCATGAAGCACTGTGTCATGTCAAGGTTGTTTGCAGCTTAGTCCTTATCAGTGAAGCTGTGTGCTACCGCTCATTGGCACAGCCGCCTATTATGTTACCCTTAGCCTTACAGGATGCTAGTGCAATAAGTAATCATTTATTGAATTATTAATTAAGCAGTCCAGCTAGTTTTTATCTAGGGGTCCCCCTGATCTCTATTTAATTGTTCCTCAACTGAATTGTTAAGTTGGGAGTTGATTAACAACTGAAAGGCCATTGACATTACCAGCCCAGGATTAGGTCTTAAAAATAGAGGAAGGGGTAATCAGGCCAGATTGGCAAATATGTCCTGCCAGCAACAACATTGTTATGAAAAGAAGACTGTTATGGAGATGTCTCCAGGGGCAAGAATATTGTTATGAGAAGGTCTGGGACACCAGGTGATTGTTATGGGTAAAGGTGCTGAGTGGGAAAAACATCATGGGAACCTCCATACAGTAGATGCTGGGAACCTAGTCTGGAAGGGGGGCATTTAGACATAAGATCTGTAATATATTCGGGGCACTCTGGACACTCGGGGCTCACTTCATGAATTGAGACAGGCTTTATGTGCTCCGCAATTGTTTTCTATGCTGTGCAATAAAAGTCTTAAATTCTGACTGCCTTTCTGAAGACTCTGCTTGCTTTTTCTAAAATTTCTCCACAACATGATCAGTTTTAAATTTGTGTCTAAATGTGATTGCTCATCTTCACTTATAAGGTTTATAGGTTGTTCTAGTTAGTCTGCAGGTTTCTCTCATTTGCTTGGGGTTGCCAGCAAAAATTAGAGTCCTTGAACCCTCACTCAAGTATTAAGTTTAGAAATTTTCATGGCTATAAGCTTGGAAACAGTCATGAAAGTAATATTCAAAAAGTAACTAGCTGGTAGAAATGGATTGTTCTGAATGCACCTTTGTGTATTATACACCAATTACAGGGCAATATTAAAATTTACCATTCAAATCTATCTATATGTCATTTTCTGGGTGTGTAAGTTCCATTTTGACCAGGAGACAAAACAGTCTTTTGGATAGAACTTCCACTCTCTGTATTCTGTTTGCAGATTGAAAACACAACATTCACTGCTGCATACACTGCTCAGTGCAAGAGATTTGCAAATGGAGATCGTATGGCTAGAAGACAGTGCTAGTTGTGCATTACAGTGTATATTTATTTTCAAGAAGTTCAGTATTAACTTTATTGGAGTTACAAGGAGAATAAGAAATAGAAAAGCAAATGTTAATAAACTAAAATGCAATATACTGTCCTGAGTTAAACAGTGCAATCTTCTTCATTCTTCAACTTCTTTTTTCCTTTATAGACAATTACCAGACAAAATTATGACATAAATGAAGGAAATTACCCACCTGACAACAATTTTGACGTTCAAACTGTTCTTCTCACTGATGTTGCAGTTTCCTTGTGCTTCAGCTGAGATGCTGAAAGTGGTGAAGTCAGGAGGAGGAGGAACATTGTACTGAAGAGACAACTGGAAAAGATATATAGCATTATAATGGAAGCTAAATGTAGCTGTACCAAAGTCTGTCTGATTGAAATGTTCTAAATACCTTACAGCTTCAACTTATTTTACCTATCAGCCATGATATGCAGTTCTAATAGAGGGAACCTGTCATAATAACTAAAATTAATCTTGTAATGAATCTTGTTGAACCTCAGTATGCACTTTTTAAGAATTCAATTCCTTCACTGAAATAGGATTTCCTGAACTCTATGGAATAATTTCTCAACTAAAACCTTCCATTTGTGTCCTTGACTCAATTCCAACAGAAATGTTTAAAGAAATCTCAGACGCACTAATTAATAGTGTACTGGACACAGTGAACTCTTCAAAAGATTAGCAAAAACAAGGAATTGGTTATTGACTTTTGCCACACCAAACAGCCTCTCTGTCCAGTCAATATTCATAGGTGTGAATGTAAAGGAGGTCCATTCCTGCAAGTACTTGGGGGTACACATCAATGACAGGTTGAACTGGTCTCATAACACAGAGGAACTATATAGTAAAGGGCAGAGAAGACTCTTTTTCCTTAGTAGACTGCATTTATTTAATGCGGGAAGTGACATCCTTCACATCTTCACTAACTCTGTGATGGCCAGTGTGATTTTCTACACTGTGGTGTGCTGGGTTGGTAACATCACTTCAAGAGAAGCCCACCAAATCAACAAGCTAATTAAAAGGGCAGGTTAAGTTATGGGACGCACCCTGGAGGTAGTGGCGAAGGAGAGAATTAAAACAAAACTGAGTGCCATTATAAATAATGCTGCACATCCTCTCTCTGACACACTAACATTGAATACCTTCATCCAACAAATTATTCAGCAGAAGTGTGTCAAAAAATGTTACCGGAACTCCTTTATACCAACAGCAGTATGACTGCATAATGTCTCAGTGGGACTTGAACTGCCAAGATAGAACTTTTCCTTTTTTTGAATCTTCTTGCTTTATAGCCATTCCAGTGTGTGTTCAGACTAAAGTGTCTGTGTGTATTTAATTACTTATTTATCTATTTATGTATTTATTTATTAAAAGAGCTTCTGTAAAAAAGCCAAAATTCCCCCTTTAGACAAATATCTATCTATCTATCTATCTATCTAATAGATACAGGGTCTTCCGATATTGTCTACTGTAATAATAATAATTATTTCTATAGCACTTTTCAAACTGAGCAGCACAAAGTACTTCACATGGAAAACACAAAATAATTCTAAAATATAAAAGGTAGAAAGTCCAGCAAAGGAAATAAGAAAAAATAAAAGTAAACATCAAAAGCAGGTAAAATGTTTAAAAACAATAAAAACACAAACAAAAATAATCTAAACAACTAACAAGTCATCGAGAAATCAGATAAAAATTAAGAAGCATGTACGTTAAGGAATGATATATGATAAAAATGTGTTTTTAACTGAGACTTAAAAATTGCACCTTATCACCTTAGAACAGCTAATAGGCCTTGGTCTGTATCATACACGCGCGCATGGGGAGCCGCAGAAAGACCCGACGAGCAGCGTAACACATCGTGCCAGGGGATCAAGGCAGGGTACTAACCTTTCTTTCTCTTGTTCCCACAGAAAGACAGAAACAACGCTGCCATAACCCTCCCTGGACTCAGCCTGAGCTATCAGTCATACCTCCAGTGCCTCCACTCACTCGCCTGCTGGTCCGACGTAATGCCGTAGCGACTTAGGATCTCGGCCTTAAGGAGGTCATACACAGCGGCTTCCTCAACGGGGAGGTCGTGATAAGCCTTCTGCACAATACCCTTCAAGTACGGCGTCAGTATGGACGCCCACTCCGCCCGTGGCCACTGGTTTCAGGAGGCTGTCCTCTCGAAAGTGAACAGATATGCCTCTATGTCATCTGCGTCAGTGAGCGGTACAATCAGAGGAGGTGGAGGCCGCACGGGCTCCAATCTAGTCGCTTTGGCTGTTGTGAGCCGTGTCTTGGTCTCCGCCAGCTCCTGCTTTGTGGCGGCCTGTTCCAGCTGTAGGACTTGAAGCTGGCCCGCCAAACTAGTTAGTACGGTATTCAGGTCCTGTCCTTCCGACATTCTTCAGACAAATGTATCCTGCTGATTACGCCACTGTAATAAGGAGTCAGAAACTTATGAAGGTTTGGGGTTTCCGGCCCCGTATTTTGTACAGAAAATAGATTTTTCAAACAAAAAATACGGTCAATGTTATGACAGTCAATCATTACAACAGACACCCTCGTACGGTATGGAGGGAACTTAAATAAGGAGGGACCGGAAACTGGTGACAGGAATGCTGGGAGGAACCGAGGCATTGTATGGGAGCCGTGACGTCATCAAGGTGGGACCAGAGGAAGGGTAGGAATGCGGAAGTGGCAGCGCGTGGTTTAATGAGTCCAGGGAGGGTTATGGCGGTGTTGTTTCTGTCTTTCTGTGGGAACAAGAGAAAGAAAGGTTAGTACCCCGCCTTGATCCCTTGGCACGATGTGCTATGCTGCTCGTTGGGTCTTTCTGCGGCTCCCCATGCGCGTGTATGTGACATCTGATGACCTTAAGAGTCTCACAGTTTGATACAGTGTCAACAATTATGAAACATAATCTGGAGCAGAACCATGCAAAGCTTTAAAAGTTATCAATAAGATTTCCTATATTGAACTGGATGCCAGTGAAGTGATGCTAAAATTGGAGAAATATGAACACGACATTTGGTCCTAGTAGGAATTCTAGCTGCAGTGTTCTGGACTAATTAAAGACGAGCGAGACAAGACCTATTCAATGTGGCAAACATGGCATTACAATAATCAAGACAAATTGTGATAAAAGCATGAATAATCCTTTCAGTGTCTTCAAATGATAAAGAAGCCCTGACCTTGGCAATATTTTTTAACAGGGAAAAGCATATCTGTACCATCTTGTTCATATGTGGCTCAAAATTCTAATTAGTTAACCCCTGCTTAAGAAAAATAATCTTGACTTCTCTGTATTTGACAACTTTAGACCTATTTCTAACCTGCCTTTTTAAAATAAAATTGAAGAAACTGTATTTTTTTCAGTAATTAAAAGACTTTTTAAATGAACATTCTATTCTTTATAAGTTTCAGTCTGGTTTTAGAAGAAATCATATGAGTTAATGCAGGCAGAGGCCATGTTTCTGTTCTTATTCTACTAGACCAGAACACAGCATTTGATACCATAGACCACAGTATGCTAATAAATCGCCTTAGTAAATAGGTGGGCCTCTTGGGCAGTGTCTTAAATTGATTTCGGTCTTATTTAACAAATAGGAAATTCTTTGTTTGTTATGATGATTGTAGTTCAGAGATCCATGATACTGTATGTGGCGTACCACAAGGATCTAATCTGAGCCCGCTGTTATTTTCAATCTGTATGCTCCCATTGGGCCAGATAATTTCAAAACACAAATTGAACTACCACAGTGATGTAGATGACATATAGCTTCAATAGCACTTTATGAATCTAATGGTCTGGGCTCTGTTACTCAATGTTTGTCTTGTATTTCTGCAGGCATGAGTAGTAACTTACTCAAGTTAACTGAGGAAAAATCTGACATCTTAGATATAATGGAGAGTATTAGAAATAAACTTGGTCCCTTAGCACTAAAAGTCAAGGCCTGATCAAAGTCCTGTGCAGTCACCTGTGATGTTTGAATGTTGGAATAAAAACAGATACCCTCACCTGCCATGAGACCCACCGAGCTGAATCTTCTAAAAACAAAAAAACAAACTAAAAACATTTGTGTTAAGCAGAATACTCATTGGAGGGTGATGGCTTTTTTAGCATTGGAACCCCTGCAGATTTTGTTTTTTTTTTCTTAACTTCTGCTTTTCACCACATTACTTGGTTTTTTATTTCAATTTGTGTTTCGTTCTATTTTTTGAAGAAAAACTTTCTAACATTTTTGTGAAATCTGCCCTTCACAAGTTTCCAATTCTGTCCCTGTGCAATGTGGCAGAATTTATTTATCTGGGATCTACCATACTCTACCTTTCTAATCTCTGTTTGCTTAAACTGGAAAGGTCCATCTCCTTCAGTCTCTTCTCATTGCTCATACCTGTTAGTTCCAGAATCAGTCTAATCACACTTCTCCGAACTCTCTCTAGCACTTCTCTGCCTTTTTTGTAATATGGAGACCAAAACTGAACATAGTACTCCATGGGAGGCCTCACCAGTATGTTATATAACTTAAGAATAGTCTCCCTTATACTTCATACTTGATGATATATAACTTAACATCCTATTAGCTTTCTTGATCGCTTTTGTACACTATGTTGATGTAGTTAGTGATGAGTCCCCTATGACTCCTATGTCTTTCTCATAAGGTGTACTTTCAAATTTCAGACTTCCCATTGTGTATTCAAATTTGACATTTTTACTTCCTACATCTAATACTTTACATTTACTTACCTTAAATTTCATCTATTACAAGCCCACATGCTATCCAAGTCCCCCTGCAACAATTTATCTGAGTCTATGTTATCTCAGCTTCCGCATAGTTTTGCATTTTTTTAAACATAAAAGAATAATGTCCCCCAGAAATAATGCTTTTTATATTTTTATACCCCATGTACTATGTATTGATGGCCAAGATAAAATGTTAATCTCATGTTTTAATGCAGAATGGAGAGAAAGAGAGAAATATGTTTATAACATAACTGAAGGCAAACATTCATGGAAAAAAATCTCATGTTAATTACACTGCATAATCCACATGTCTTGTTATCCAGTCACTTGTTGAAAAAGTGCAAAACAAATGCTTTTTTTCTAAAATATTGTTAAATAGTTACTTATGGTATTATCAGTGTGGACATAAACCTAAAGACTCATGAAATGAAAATGGGAATCTTCAACAAATGTTGTAGAGAGGCACGGTTAACAACACCTAATTCTGACAGGTTTCCCCTTATCATAACACTTTTCTTCCTGTGTTCGTGCCAATTTTGTACTCACCTACAGACAACACCCTAAATTCACACTTCTTGTAGTTTAATTACTAACCCGCAAAACTGTACTGTTAACCCTTGACACATCCTTGCTGCACACCACAGGACACCTAACACATAAAATGCTAAATGGAACACATGATGACTTGATACATAAATACCTGGGTAATGCAAAGCTGAATTAGCGCTTTGCACAAACCCCTTTCCCTACTCTACAGTAATCACTTAATGACTTTATAGGGGGACTACTCAGAAGCAGGACCTAGAGATAACGGGTCTAACCATAACAACATACATGTGTTATTTAACTCCAGAATTTAATATCTCCAGAGTTTCAGAATAAAATGAATAATGTAAAGCATACATAGTTACTGGCACACTTAGCTTACACTTCCAAAGAAATTGTTTGTTTTCACTTTCCTGCCAGCAATACAAGAAAACTTGCATCTTTACATCATGTGAAGGCTGAGGAAAGCCCATTTCTCACCTCACATGCTCCCCACCTTTTACAGTGGGACTATTGAGAGCATCCTGAGCAGCTGCATCACTGTCTAGTTTGAGAATTTACTGTCGTGTATCACAAGACCCTGCAGCAGAGACGACAGCTGTGAAGATCATCAAAATCTCTCTTTCCTCGATCATGGACATGTACACCACATGCTGCATCCACAAAGCCACCAACATTGCAGAGGACCCAATGCACCCTCATATAAACTATTCACCCTCATGCTAAAATGGTACCAAAGCATTTGGGCCTTCACCACCAAAATGTGGAATAGTTTCTTCCCTCAAGCCATAAGACTCTTAAACACTCAAGGACTAGACTGATAGCACAAACACATACACACACACACACCTTCCCACTCAAGTAGATCATGTCTTCTTCCTATTTCCAGTGTCATATTTACATCTGTTCATTCTATTAAGATATATTGTCACATTTTGGCACAACCTGCTACTTTCCTTTGTACCTTTAGATATCATAAAGCACTGTCTTTGTTTGTACCACTGTCTGTCTTTGCTGGCACACATGCACTTTATGTTGTAATGCGTAGGTTTTTCTGTAGTCGTATGTTCTGTGTAGAACCGTGTTCACTGTATAGGGTTGAAATGACAATAAAAAGCTATTTGACTTGACATGGAAGATTAAAGTCACACCCCAGTCCAGAAGTATTTTCTCTTTAAACATTTTTATGTTATCTGAGTTTGATGTGGTTTGAGAACATAGTTTGACTAGGCCTTAGTGTGTTGGCACCACATGCCACTGGTTTACACATATATTTCAGTGTTACTTGGGATTTTTTTTAGTTCTTGTACAGTATATGAATAACCTCTTTCGTCCCAGTGTGGTGCTAAACTATGATAATGTACATTCTGACATATGTTTAAAAAATCATTATTTAAACAATATAAAGTTATTCCTAGTTAACCAGTTTTTGCATCAAACAAAATCACAGAAGTAGCTGAACGTCAGTTGTTTTTAAAAGTGTTCAGAAGACATAAATTCTGACCTGCACAAAAGCACACATGTTGCCTTTAGTCTCAATGGTGTATTCTCCAGGGACTTCCTGTAGCACCTTTTCTTGATAGAGCAGTCTATTAATTTGGTCTACATGGAATTGCGTCTGAAATCCCTTTGCAGAGCTAATGGTCACCGTGCTGGATCCTTCTGGTTTGAATACTTGGGCAGCATATGGAGCCAGAGCCTGCAGTGCTACAATTGTGTCCTACAGGAGAAGAAAACAAAAACCATGTGTTCCATGTTAGGAGGTATGTTGTGGATACAAAAAAAGAGTAAAAGAATGAAGGAAAGTAAGCTCAAGAAGAACTGAGGGCATGGAGTGTTTTATTTATTGATGTTTTGATTAATATACCTGTGTGGATGAGAAGCCTCCTTGAGAGTTCTGTTGGTGAACAAGCCACTGAACAATCTTAGATGCGTAATTGATGTCAAATCCAGGAAGAGGGGGTCCAGACAGCAGTGCCAGTAGAACGTAAGATGTCATCTCCACTTGAACAGAGAGGTCATTATTGTTTGTTCCAGCTCGCTGCCAGTGTAGAAAACCATCTGTAGCAATAGGTGACACAATCAGGACTTGGTAAGAAACAAGTATATGCTCTACTTTTTAATAACACGTGAAAATCATAACATGCTGTATATTTTTCAAAAGCAGTCACCTATGTTTCCTAGATTGACTGATGATACTTATATTTATTATGTTTTTGTTTTATCCATCTTCCAACATTGAATACTAGAGTACGTAATTTCTTTCTCAAATTAAATTGCCATTCTTTGAATCCTCTCAAGCCAATTTCAGCACCACAAGGAACCAGAACTTATCTGGGCGCTATCATAACAATTTTTGAAAATAAAATACTTAACATATTAATGCAAGCTGGTCATTTGAAAGAATTAAAATTTATTCAGTTCCTGATTTATTTATGTAAGACAACTGTTGTTTGTGTTTAAGATGATGAATATGGTCCAGGCATCTGTACTCATAGATGGTGTCAAAAAATATGTTACTGGGGTCTCTCAAGCCTTATTACTTTATGTCATGTTTAAATATACTGTATACTGAATATGAACATTTAGTTAATTAAAATATATTTTAGTTTAACTTTTAGACACATATTCAGGTGGAATGAGATTTAAAATGTTCAATCATGTCAGAAAGGTAAGTATATATGAAGAGGGCATTGACAGTTGCCTTCTCATAACCAGGGCCTATTAAGACAAAATTAGGCCTGATGCTGCAGCGAAAAAAGGCCTATTTTTTCTTGGCATTGATGCATGTGCATTTGACACTCACCGTACATGCGCACTCAGACCGACCAAGGAGCTTTAATTGCTTGCGACGCAACCAGCCAGCCTTTATTGAACTTGAATAATAATAACGACGTAGTATCGTAACAACTCAAGAGTAACATCAAACTATGTAACATCAACATTCAATAGCAATTATCTGAAAAGTGCACTTAATGCAGAAAACCTAACAATGAAATACACAAAATTTTGCAATTCTCTTACGAAACAGAGTAAGAAAAAATGAATTTGCAGAGACATTGGATCAAAGTGACTCAGTTCAGGCTCTTGAGGGTAAAAATTTGTCCGCGATTTAAATTTCATACAGAATCCTGTTAAGGATTTTAAAAATTCTAAACTTCCATGCCGGGCCCCCGGGCCAGCTTTTAGTTTTACCTTTACAGGTAACCATTTAAACAGCCATCAATTTTTACTGTACAAGTAACTTTCAAGGTGAAAAATTTACTACGTGGCACTTACCGAACAATAATAAAGTGGCAAACATCCCCAAGATATTGCAAAAAACGCAGCTAAATTACTAAGTAAACTGTTTAACGTAAAATTGATAGCATTAACTTGAAATCTTCTGTTAACAATAAACACAACAATGTTATAGTTACGTCACAGCGCAAAGAACAATAGTAACCGTATAATAAGTAATGCTGTGTCTAGGTGTCCGAAAGTCGGACTCCAAATTTCATTCTAAGAATTATTTTGAGGTTAATATAGCAAAGGAAAACTGTTCAGCTTCCGGAAAATTCTTGTTTGTTTTCATCTGGGCCTATTTCAGGAATGGGCCTAATGCTGCAGCATCAATAGCACCCACCTTAATCCGGCCATGCTCATAACCATTAGAGAGAAACAGAAAGAGAGTGTGTAAAAATGATAATTAGAATAACATATGATTTTCTAAAACAAAAAAAGGTCTATATTTGTTTGGATTTTTTTTGTTCGGATTTTCAAATAAAGGACAAATGTGTGATTGTAAAATACCAGGCATGACATTTGCAAACCTTGGAGCTGGACAGTGGATGACTGATGACATCTATCAACCATCTGCTGTTCTAATGGATGACATCAGAGAGAATCTTTGTCCTGTTTCATTTAACATTGTACAGTTATTATATATGGCAATATTGAAATCATCTTAATTCTGCACCATATTTCACATCTGTCTGCAATGGAATTAGAAGAATACATTTTCTAGACAAAGTGCACCAAAGTTGTGCGTAATGACATACCTGTCCTAATGGCTACTTGGTCCAAGTAAGATAGCATAGAGCTCCGTGCCTCTTCATCTTTTGCCAAAGTAAACATGTAGGACAAGAGTACTTTTGTATAGATGTCAGTCACATTATCTAATGATGATCTTAAACAAGCAAGACTGTTATTTAAAATAGAATCCTGCAAAACAAGAGGGAATATTCAGTAGGCCACCAAAGTTGTAAAATCCATTGGTCAAGTTTTTCAGTATGAATGAATCTATCTAATCTCACTCTACTGTAAGCATGCAATGGTAAACTCTTTAAATCCATTACTCACAGTGAATGGGGTGTCCAATTCCAGTAGGGCTGTAGCAATGTATGCAGTTAGGGAAATTTCATCATTTACTCCACCCTAGCAATAAAAAACAATTTAGGTTTACAAACGTTTGGATTGTTAATGGTGAGGAAAAGGACCAACTTGTTACAAATTTTCATTGTATACTTGATTGGAGTAGAGATATGCACAAAGCCACACTAGCTACCATTTTTTCCATCCTGCACAGGCAGCAATTATTTGACCCCATCAGGAATTTCTTTACTCTTTTTCAGTATCGCACATAGCATTTATATCTTTATGCAACATCTTATGCAATTCTTCCTTTTTATTTACAATATGTACGTTGTCCAAGCAACACTGCCTTTTTAAAATTATACGGCATACATACATTTAAATGAACAGGTTATTTAAGAATGCTGGTGTTTATTCAGCCTAAACCTGCAGACCCATCTATCTATCTATCTATCTATCTATCTATCTATCTATCTATCTATCTATCTATCTATCTATCTATCTATCTATCTATCTATCTATCTATCTATCTATCTATCTATCTATCTATCTATCTATCTATCTATCTATCTATCTATCTATCTATCTATCTATCTATCTATCTATCTTTCTTTCTTTCTTTGGTGGCTTCTTTATCTTTTGATTAGGTGTCTTATTTACATTCTTGTTTGTTTACACATCATACCTTCATTCCACTATGGAAAAGTTTTCCAACATTCATAAAGCAGCCATTATTTAGTTGATGTAGTCCAAGCCACTTTTTGGCATCACTGATATCAACAGGATTAACATAAATAAAGCGGCTTGCACTGCCAAAAGACTTCATCACGAATGCTGTTAACCTGGGAGACAAAGAAACACATAATGTGTTAAAAATGAATGTCACAGTATTTTCTTGAAGTCATTAAATTCTCATGCTATTTAAAGAAAAAAAAATAAAATGTATGATTCTGCATATATACACTAGTTAATAGTTAATATAGCAAATATTCAGATTGGGAATAAGAATTTACTACATCAATAAACTAATTTCATGTAATAATTTAAAATTTTGTTTCAGGTTATTATTTCTTTGCTTGGTTATTGCCCAATTAGAATTTTACACTTTTGTAGTAGACAAAGGAGGTCAGACCATAAAAAATTTGAAGCATTGTTTAAGCTATCGCAAAACACTTTCAGATTTAGATATTTTTCTTAAACTCACAAACATGACAGGCATTCAATTTAAAAGTTTTTTTTTTCTCTCTTTGAACTTTATTGATACTCATTTTATGTATGTCTGAATAGGACGGAGTGGTGGCTCTGAGGCTAGGGATATGCCCTGGCAATCGGAAGGTTGCCGGTTCGAATCCCGTAAATGCCAAAAGGTACTCTGCTCTGTTGGGCCCTTCAGCAAGGCCCTTAACCTGCAATTGCTGAGCGCTTTGAGTAATGAGAAAAGCGCTATATAAATGCAAAGAATTATTATTAATATGTAATTTGCTTTAGAATGCAAAATGTACAATATATATATATATTTAGGAAATTCTACATAGATTCCACTTAATTAATTTTAAATAAATAAATAAATAAAATGTAAATATTTATAATAATTTGTCATGGTCCTTAAAAACTTATTTACTTCTCTGTACTGTAAGAAAACAAGTCTTTTCACTATGGCTATGACCTGGAAATACTTAAAGAAAAACAGAAATTCAAATACATCCATTTTTCATTTTCTTTGAAACACTGTTAATGGAAATCCTCTTTTAAGTAAGAAATGATGACTAGTGTTCACTGAGTCATTACGAAATTAATGTAGTTATGAACAGTGTTGAGTATAAATTAAAAAAATTTAATTATACATGAGACACGTTTTCAAAATGCAGCCCAAGTATACTAGTGAACGCAAAGAAATTAAACAGAAATATGAACATCCATCACAAAGACTAACCAGGTGTTGCCAGATTCATCAGAATTTCCAAAGGCACTGTAGGATCCATCTGTGTGTTTATAGTTCAGTTCCCTCTGGTAACCTAAAACATAAATAACATGTTACTCATAATGAGTTGGCACAAAGAGGATGTTCTGTGTTGCATAGAATATTAAGATGCATTCTTTGCAGTACATTCAAACAGCTTGTTGTGAAACACTGATTAAGAAAAGAATGGCATAGGACTTGCGGGATTGTAGCCTGTCAGCACTCCTTCTGTATGTCTGGGTGAATTGTTTTTAAATTTAATTTTCCTGCTGTCAGATTAATAAATACATAGATACAAAACTGGTAAGATATAAAAAAATATATATAAAACAAAAAAGAAGCAACATTTGTAAATATGTTAAGTGCAGCACTATTAACTCCAACATTTAGATTCTGAAATTTCCTTAAACCAAGTCAGAGTTGCAGGAGTCATCAATCAAAATAACTTTCTCTTTAAAATGTGAAAACTAGAAAAAAAGCAACACCCAGACTCAGGCAGCTGGACCCATTAAACATTATGCTGTCAATTGCACCAACCTGCACACAATTACTATTAATACTGTACAAATATGTTTATTATATATATATATATTACAAAATATAAAAATATGTACTGTTCAATTTAAAAAACAATAATTTATTTTCCCGGGGTTTGTTTCCTGCCTTGCACCCTGTGTTGGCTGGGATTGGCTCCAGCAGACCCCCATGACCCTGTAGTTAGGAAATAGTGGGTTGGATAATGGATGGATGGATGGATGGATGGATAATTTATTTGTCAATTGATATCTACAGTAATCACTTTAACAGTGCTTTGATGATTATGAAGTGGAGACTTATCATTTAAGCAACAAGCAGTTTAACATTCAAACCAGCGTTTAACATTAAGATCAATTTCAATACTATACATTGTGGCAAGGACTCCGGTTTACTGAAACTTTCAGGTGTCCAGTCATGTAAATCAAAAATTAATTCAGACTGCTGCAGTTATTAATTACTCTTTGTATTTATCACAAGAGTTTAACAAAGTTAGAGGAATGAAAAACAGAACTGCATTAGGACAAATGAAAAGTGAATATTGTAATAAGTTTCACAAAGAGTTGTTGGAGAACATAGGCTATAGGACAAGCATATGATAGACAGACACTGAATGTTAAGTATTTTATAAGAAGAACCTACACTGACTCTCTCATAATACAGTGTGAGTAAAATTCTATACAGCATAACATATTTATTGCAAGGATAATTACTTCATGACCACTGAAGTAGAGACATTATGGGGATTGAAAGCCTAAAGAATTTTTTCATAACCTCATTTGGCAATAGATGATTCTCATGTAGAATACATGAGCCCCTGCTGGATGTTATGAAGACCTAGCATCTTAGAACCTACCTGAGCGTGCTTTCACTTTTTTAGTAAAAATTGAGACTCAGGAGTATAGGGACAACTTGGGCCTCCAAATTAAACTCTTGGTGAATGGTCCAGTTTTATCTGGAGGCTGCATCAGAGGTGACCTTGGGTGTGGTGTAAAAGCTGCTCCCTGCCAGACGCTCAGTGGAGCTTAGAGTGGAAAGATGCATGAGACAAGGTTTAAATTAGTAGGAAGGTAATGTGGCCAGAGAGTTATAAAAGAAGACGAGAAAGTGGTAGAATTAGTTGAATGAGAACTTTGTGGTGCTGGAAGTAGTGAGTTCTGGACAGAGGGTACTGGATGAGCTATGCCAGCTACTAATTACACTGTCCTCTTTAATATGAGTAAAGTGGGGGTACCTAGGACTTTTTTTTTATTTGTCCCAGTGATCAGCATACTCTGTTGAGTATTTTGTTATATAAACTACCATATTTAATAAAAATTTGGGGCTTTTGCACTTTTTGTTATTGTTCACAAATTATTTAAGTTTTTATTTGCCTAATTTCAAAATGTTTTGCATTTCAATATTGAAAAAATGCCAGATTTTTTTAATATGTATACTGTATATAATCTGCAATGGAATGGAATGACAAATGAACACCACTTGTTAAGATACATATGTGGCATGGAAATATTTTCACTTTGAGGACTGATTAATTGTGACTTGAGCATTTCTTGCATTACTTGTATTACTAAGTAATGTGGAATGTACAGTAACTCTCTACTTTTGTAGAAACATTATAATTTTATGATAGTTTTTAACATAGCATGCATTCTTACTTCAGTGCATCTTTACCCTATTTAAAAGAGGTGGCTGAAGACAGTGCTCCCTTTAGCATTTGCATATATTTATACTTTAGGGAAGGGATATTTGTATTATCATTCCTCATTTAAGTTGTTACAGAATATATGCTCTGAGAGATGACAAAGTGTAGGAAGAATACAAGACAAAACAGTTTGCAGTTAAATTTTTTGGAAAATTAAAAAAAAGGCACCATGTTTTTTTGATGTATGACAGGTTATATCAACATTAGAAACATAAGACTAGCAAAAGGAAATGAAACAATATAATTTAGTCTTATTTGTCCCTACATATTCTGTAAAAATGTACTTCTCTACAAAAGCTGCCCTGGAGCGATTCTTCTTCGATTTTTTATTAGCATCTGGTTAATTGTTATTTTTAATTTATCAATCAAGAGCTACACTCCAAATTCACAGCTATGAAGTGAGAATGTGCCCACCTGAGCCGAGAAGCTCTTTACTAAACACAGAAAAGCTGCTCCATTCATGGCTAGAAAACATTCCATTCTCTGTTTTCAAATAATCTAAAAAACCACTAAAACGTTCCTTTTTCCTCGTAAAAGGGTTAAAATCACATATGGAGCAAATAAACTACATACTGTAACTTTTCATATGTGTATGCGTTCATATTAAAGGCTTTCACTCATATCTACTTCCTGTTTGCCTTTCAAAGCCCTTGTTTCCATTCCCCAGCACTTACCACTCTCCATGAAATTGATCGCCTTGGCTTTGATTTGTTCTGTCATTTGAGATGTTGCTTCTAAATACCGCATAATGTAAATATTTGGAGCGAAAAGCAGCATATTCTGTTCTCCACATCCATAAGGCATGGCAAGGAGTTGGTCAATATTTTGCATGGCCCTGCCCATCACATCACCTATTCAAGTAGAGAAAGTAGAGTAAACATGTATTAACAAAATCAACACATTTTTTTTTCATAAATTGAACAATATCTGAAGCAAAACTTTCATCGAACAGTTATAGTATTATGTGATGGGCGATTCCAACTTCATTTTCACATTCTTTCTTGTTACTGATGAAAAGTGATGTTACCCCTTTTGGCTACTGTTCTGGATGTACAGTACTGTGTCCTCTCAGGTACCTTATGGCTTGGTAAGAGCTGCTGTTGATATGTAGAACTTTTACTGGCTTCTGTTGTCTGCTAGATTCACAGCATGAGTCTTCAAACTGTAATATGACAGTAGCCCTAAGAAGCTAAAGTTGCCTCAAACAATGAAACATAATAGTATAAACATATAAGATGTATGGTAACTTAGAGGAGACCATTTAGTCCATAAAGCTCCTTCAGATAGCTAGTAGATAGTTTGTTGCAGATCCTTATCCAGATACTTTTTCACAATTGTATAACATTTCTGTGTCAATTCCATTTTTCAGTAATTTGTTCAAGATTGACACAGCCTTCTGTATTTAGAAGAGCCTTGAAAGCATACTAAATATAAATCCTCCTTAATTTCGACTGGTAATTTCAAGTACGGAATTCAATGTTTAACTGGAAGAAGTTTAATTAATCAATTTTATCAATACCTTTGGCAAATTGAAGGCCTAAATTAGGCCCTCCTCTAGCCCACTCTGCTAAAGAGACATTTAAGAGATTAGCTTTCCTTAGCATGATGTGCTCTTTAGTCCAGTGACAAAGGTGGATTGTGTTTGAGATGTTGGGCCGGTTTGTCAAAAGCCTTACACTGGAGAGAATTGACTGAGAAGAGTTTGTGAGACTCTCACTGTCTTTCTAAATTGAGTGACATTCACGAATGTGCATGAGAATTGTTGTAAACTCTCACTAGGTTCAGGAGGTGGCAAGAAGCTTTGAGTGGTTGAATCTATATGGACCTCATTGTTTCTGCAGATGGAAGATTGCCATTTTACTACTTGCCGTCTGATTTAGACTTCAAAATATTCCACAAAAGAGAAAAAGACACACCACAGAACCAAATGAATGAAAAGATATATTTAAAATATATTTACAAAATTAGGAAAGAGGAAATAATAAAACCTCTTGTTTGAAAAAAAAAGGATGTTTAAAGTCCAATCTTCTGCTAAAAGTTCAACAAGATGGCAGTGCACTCTGCCACATTCTTTTCACAATGTTATGGAAGATACACGAGGAATGAGTATGGCTTAAGTATGCCTCTGGGTTAATTGTGTTTGCAGTGGCCTTTAAATAATTAATGCAGTGATTATACATTTGCAAGTTTAATATCTACTTTCTAGATATAAAATCCTAAGCGCAACGATTTTGTGCAATGATTTTATGTGACGTTTTGATGCCACGTTTTTGTCACACTTTAAATTGGGCTTATTTTAAAACCTACATATATATGTTTGGTATCATTCTTTTCAGAGTTTATCGAACTTTAATGTGATTTTCAGATTCTTATTCTGTTTTTAAATTATAAACTAAAAAATAGCAAGAACTCACGTCCTGCAAGACAAGACTTTGTGCCAAAAGATTTAACCACGCTCGGGACCGAAAATAAAAGACAAAGAGTAGGACAACTGCTGTACAGGTTTTTAAATGTTTGAAGTGTCATGCGAGATGCAGATCACGCGGCACGGCAGCAGCAGCAGCAAGCCAGCAGCTGATCAAGCAAAGAGGAGGTAAAAGAAAACTGTATTTATTTCCCATTGTATCACCGTTTAAGAGGGGGTTTCGGAGGAGCGACTGCGTCTCCTTGGGCTGTGTTTAGCCCCCCTCTTTACAACGCGAGTGGCAGAAACATGAAGTGGCTGGTGCATAGCGCAGGCCAGGGGGGATGGCGAGCGAAGCAAGCAGGGGGGAACCCCCTAGTACAAATATTATTTGTTTTTTAAAGTTGCAACTAGAGTTAACTTAACAGTGGTGTTTCCTAGCTGTGAGAGGGATGTAAAAAAATGCAGAATGTGGGAAATTAAATTGGGAGCTGTTTTGGGATGTAGAGTGCCTGTCCAGCTGCAACGGTAAGCTGCTCAGAGGAATTTTACTTTGTGTCTGTTTTCTATGCCTCAAACCTGAATCAAACAAATTTAGCTTTTTATAGTACTATATTGCCCTCCTTCAAAGGAAGTTTCCATGCACATTGAAATAGTGTTACATAAACACTTTAAGTATAAATATGGGCCAACACTTAAATGGTTACTTTGCCACTGGCAATTTGACTGTGTGCAATTGGAGAGTTTTCTAATACAGCATAGGTTGGGGTGGTGGTTCTGAGGCTAGGAATCTGAACCGGCTATCGGAAAGGTTGCCGGTTCGAATCCCATGACTGCCAGAAGTGATTTTACTCTGTCCCCTAACCTGTAATTGCTCCATCCTGATGTTCCAACTTGCAGGGAAAACTTGGGGGTTGGTGGCAGGATTAGCACTCCAGCCACCATAAAAAACACCTCACACTGTTCCAGTATGGTGTGAGGTGTCACCTGTTGCACGGCTGCATTCAGGTCCCACTTAAGAGTGGTTTGTTGTGTGGTGGGAGCTGCAATGTGCTGTACCAGCACATGCTCCCAATCTTTCCCTGTCTCTCTTCTAGTACAGTATGATTAGTTTAATTAACAACACATGCATTGGGATAAATCCCTCATTGAAGAACCTCAAATGTATGTTGGAAGAAAGGGATTTTCTTACAGGGGATTATTCAGGTCTTGCACCTGATGCTTACTGGGATGGGATACAGCTTTGTCATGACCCTGCTCTGAAAAGCGGGTTTAGAAAAAGGATTGGGTGATTTCCACCCCTGAATGTGCAAATCATCTGAGATAGGGACATATTCAGGAAGTGGTCACGAGCTACAGAAGATGCACCAGAGCTTTGCATCAGTGAGGCAGTGCCCTACAGTATTCTCTGAAAATATGCGTAGGTACTGATAGTTTGTTTTCTTGTCTGATACCAACTTGTATGCCATAAGGAGTAATCTGTAATTTATATCCACTGCCACTTTCTCATAGACTATTTCCTATTGACTTTTGACTATTGCTTATTATTCAGGGTGTAGTTAAACAGATTTTTATTTTAGATTTTACCTAGGACTGAAACCAGTGCTTTAGCTGACCCATCTATGAACACATCTGGGAGGTGTAAAGAAATGTTTGTTGTTTCTGGTTCACCTGAAAAACAGCAAATTGGAAAAGAAATGTAAGAGATTTTCAATTATTCTTAATTAAGAGCATATTTTTAGGTAAGAACAAACATATTAGACGTGTATCAAAGATATGTCCAGTTTGAAATGTAGATAATCTATTTTTCTGTGATTATAGAAAAAACTCCATAGAGTTGTAGCAGTTTATAAAATTGTCTTAATGGCAGATTGGAATTTGTTTGAGAAAAAACAGAATATGCAGAAGTTCTCATTTACTACTTCAGACCGCATTTATTTTTGTGGCACATAGGAAAAACAATAGGAACTCCAGTGACTTTCATTTTTTGACAAAGTCGTTAACAGAATGTATATTACTGGAGCCATGTTATTCCATTCCAAAAATATAATTTAATGATTGTAAAATAAAATATTACATATTACTTTAAAATATAAATTGTGACACGTTCAAAATATCTAAATTAATAAAACACTGCATGATCCCAATTTATTCAGTTATTTATTTCACATTGTACTTCACCTACAGAGAGAATGACACACATTTCTTTAGTTTCAAAAAAAGTAAATGCAAGCAGTCACCATAAATGCTGACAAAAACAATATTGAAAAGGAAAGAGCAAGAAATAATTTATAATCTCACCCTGAGGACACAAAAGTGCATTTTCTGCAGTTGATTGTAGTACTCCCTCTGCCTTAAAAATGGAAATAAAGATAACAAGAAAACATTAATTAAATGTTCTGGATATTAAATGTATACTTATTTAATCTGGATTTTGGTGGTCCTTAACACTATGTCACATTTCATGATTTGTTTTTTAAGTCATAATTTTCATTTACATAATCTTAGCAATTCAGAGAAAGTCGATGGCACACTCCTGTGACCAGTGTCTGTCACTTAGCGTGACATACTTAGTGACTCATTAAAGGTAGTCTGTTGGTCACTCAAATAAAATCAAACAAATTTCATTTTGCTTTTAGTTGTAGGAGTGAGCTTCGTGCATGAGAGCTGACCAGCTATGAATGTTCATCCAGAAATTCAATGCACAGAATTCAGGGATGACGAAGAAGGAACACGTGTGCTTTAGACCTCATAGAGAGAAGAGAATCTCGTTGTAGTGAGAATGGTATGTAACTTAGCAGTGAATGTTTTAAAAATAAGCACAGGCTCAGATGTGTATAAGTGTGCATAGTGGCCAGGCAGATCATCTTCGAAGGTTAATGAGAAGTTCAGCTCTCCAGGTGGTTCAGCCGATTGCCTCATTAGACCAATCCAGGGTCTGTAATTAGTGCAACTGCTTCCCTAAGAGTTTAAAAATGAACCTGAGCAAGATAGTAGGGAAGTATCAGATTGGCAAAGGAAAATCAAAGACAGAAATAGAAAGTGCGAGCCAGTGCAGTGAGGAGAAGGCATACAGTTGACAGCCTCACGAAGGAGTGAGTGGCTGTTGTTCCAGGGATAAGTGATTCTCTGTTGAACAGGAGGGAGGAGCAGGAAATGATTGGGCAGTCTCTTAAGGATCCTGGAGACACAAAGGAGGGTGTGTGGAAGAAGGAGGCATGGATCCGAGGTTCTTGGCAGACACCGATGGAGAAAAATCTGTTTAGGTGATCTGGGGAGATCGAGAGAAAAACGAGCGCTGACTGAGAGAAACTAAAAATAACCCGATATCTGCATGGTTTTAGACAGAGCCTTTTAACCTATTTATTAGTGGTTTTATTCTCCACTTGAACACCTGTTTTTATGGATGAATTATTTAGAAAGAAGATGACTCTGCACTTTATTTATTGATAGACAACTGTTTGAATTAAAAACACTTTAACACATTTGCATGTATTCTCACTGTTATTTCCTCATTGCCCAGGCTCATCTTGGCTCATGATTATCGATGGTCCCGGATTCATGGGAGTATGGCAGCTGCAGCCTACCCTGACGGTCACACTTGTCTGTCTTATATTGCATGTTTTATGTATTACAACAGGAGGAAAAGGGAAATAGAAGGGCAGTGATTACAACTAAACCCGTTGTAACTGCTCACCCTTAGTATAGTGGCAGCTTGAAGATCAGCACTTAGTCAATAAATGTGATATGGACACCAGTTGTTAGACATTTAAACTGATAAGGTCTGGCAAAAAGATCAGCAACTGAGGTCAGCAAATTTGATATATACCTTGACTAGAAGTCGAATAATGTGACATTGGCCTTAGACAACATAATTACTAGATTCTGATTTAGGCACTTATTTTTTCATGAATAGAAGATAAAATTGTGAATGTGATCATTTTAATGTTGATTTATGCTGTTTGTACCAACACGGCTGCTTGAAAAGGACAGTTACTAAACCTGAACAATTTGATTTGATACACTGTATTGATCCCTGAGGGGAAATGCAATAATAAATCAATGCATAAATAGCTTGTCTTTTCAAAAATCAAATTTTGTCCTTTATATCACAAGGCATGAAATTCTTTTCTCTCAGGAAGATGTATGGACAAGAGGCTATTAAGTTGCACACATGTTAGAGTAGTGCTAACACAGACACGGATAAAAAGGAACTCCCAGTTTTCCAAACATGAGGTATTAATTGCCATTTTCACTCGGTAAATCCACCTTACAAGCCTTACTTTGAACAGCAATTTCCATTTAAAAAAGAATTCAAGGATTACTAGTATAAACTCACAAATTTTGCAAAAAACACATTTGCAAATTATTGAATAATAAGAAGATACATTCTCAACTATGTATGACCTTTATATATGTTGATTTTAAAGATTGATTAATTAACTAGGAATATAAAAATATAATTTTTGTAAATTACATTTTTAAATGATGTGGCAGTCTTTCTTTTGTATTGCAGTTCATTTTTGTAAATGAGCATTCAGAAATTCTGTAGTGCTTAGTTTTTATATGATTACATATTTAGTTCAAGTAATTGAAATAATCAGGTATTTCTCTTGAAAATTAGAGCGATGCTACTAAAATATGTTGCAATCTGATAGGTGGAAAAATTATTCAAATAAAATGACCCCCAGTAATTTAAATTCAATCTGACTTTGATCAGTTAACCTAATTTACTGTCAAGAAATTTAACAATCACAATGCATAGCGAGCTGTAGACGTGTCTGGGCTCTGCCCATAGCTCTACCTTGCAGGTCTCTTCTGGTTTTTGTGCTGTCCTTTTATTATGTAAAGTCTGCATTAACTCTGCCAATAATTAGCCTCTTGATTGGCTTATTAAGTCATTTAAGTCTTAGGTCATTTGAGGCTAGAATTACACTGCAAAAAATACACATGCAAAAACTAGACAAAATAAAACTTTTAATGGGAGTTGTTTTGCTTTTATTTAGCAAGAAAATCTGCCAATGTGGTAAGCAAAATTTACTTGAAAAGACTTCTTAAAGTAAGCTAAATAATCGTAAATACACATTTTTGGATATTTCAATAATTCTTAACAATAAGGAAAACAAGATTTAGTGTCATGATATAAACACTTTTCATTTTTTGCAGTGTAGAAGATGTGTCCTCCTTCTCTAACACACATAAAACTGAATCAATTTAATATGAATTACTGTGCAGTTATCTAGAGGGTGGTCCTTACTGAACAAAAGGCTAAGAGTGTTCAAGCTTTTCCTTTTTTGTCTCATGTGAATGAATGTGCTTATTTGATTTGTGGCTTTTCATTCTTTCTTTTGTCCATTTGTGTCTCTTGCTTTCTTTGTAATTGCAAAATGTCCATTTTGAGACTGTTTTGCCTGTAGAGGAAGCAGCACCTCTCCCCTGTTGAATCTACTAAGATTGTTTGGTTTCAAAAGCCTAAGGCAGTCATACGTCCTATATTTTTTGTATTAGACAGTAGAAGTAAACATAATATACAACTTACCTCTACTAGCAATTTCTTTATGACAACATCAGCACGTCCAGTTTCTGGCAGAACTACTGCTTCATTTCCACACAGGTCTTCAGTGCTCAGTGCCTCAGCACGTACAGTGACATTCACTTCACCTGGAGAAACAAACTGGATTGTCACTTATTTTGATTAAAAATCATTAGTCTACTTTGAAACAAAAAAAAATCTATGCATAATGTAAAATGTTTTATTTAATTCAGTATACTGATGGATATAAACTGAAGCATAGTGTCCATGATGAAAAAGTGGAAATTCACAATTGTCATATCATGAACATATAGTGAGAAGCCAAAATATCTGTTTAAATAACTAAATAATAATATACCCATAATTGCTCATTGAGGGATGCATTTATGAGATGTGGAGAAAACCCACAATTCCTCACAAATATTGATTAGATTTCACCCAACCATTCATCCTTAATCGATACCAATTAATTGAATGCATGGTCATGGTGGGAATACAGACTATCCTAGCAGCAAGTGCAACGCAGGAACCAAATCCAGTTTCATTTACCAGTTTGTCAGAGCACACTATTACTTAAATTGAGCCAGCATAGAATCATAAACTTACATGTACATCTTTGAGATCTGCAAGGGAAACCCCCACAAACATGGGAAGAGCATGTAAATGTATTATCAGCAAACCAGCCGACTGATTCTGAGTGTTAATATTAAACAGTTTATTCAAATAAGACATACTTTGGAATAGGCAAACGAGAAGACAAGGATAGTGTTTAAAGAATGACAGATCAAATGCTTGCTTTACCCCGTCATGTAGAATATACAGTATATATTATATTATTACATTACATAATACTAATGTGATCTGGCTTTTCCAGGGGACAGTTTTGTAAGATACTGGGTCTCAGTTATAGTGCCAAGGGTTAATCAGATGTATCAAAAATGCTATGTAATTAAATCAGATAGATCAGAAGTGCAATGTAAGTAACTAAGTAGTTTTCTGCTTGTTACTCTTAAACATGCTATATTACTATTGCACTTGAGTTAAACATTCCTGCTGTAAATCAATTCTTGCTTTTCCTAGTGACTTGACTTTGTTGATGGTCATTACAAAACATAATTTTAGAAGAAACTGTACTCTTTTGAATTCAAACAGGTATTTAGTAGCAATAATGGGAATATGGAGTACAGTGATCCCTCGCTATATCGCGCTTCGCCTTTCGCGGCTTCACTCTATCGCGGATTTTATATGTAAGCATATTTAAATATATATCGCGGATTTTTTGCTGGTTCGCGGATTTCTGCCGACAATGGGTCTTTTAATTTCTGGTACATGCTTCCTCAGTTGGTTTGCCCAGTTGATTTCATACAAGGGACGCTATTGGCAGATGGCTGAGAAGCTACCCAGCTTACTTTTCTCTCTCTCTCTCTCTTGCGCTGACTTTTTCTGATCCTGACGTAGGGGGTGTGAGCAGGGGGGCTGTTCGCACACCTAGACGATAGGGACGCTCGTCTAAAAATGCTGAAAGATTATCTTCACGTTGGCTACCTTCTGTGCAGCTGCTTCCTGAAAGGACATGCTGCACGGTGCTTCGCATACTTAAAAGCTCAAAGGGCACGTATTGATTTTTTTATCTGTCTCTCTCTCTCTCTGCTCCTGACGGAGGGGCTGTGAGCTGCCACCTTCAACAGCTTTGTGCCGCGGTGCTTCGCATACTTAAAAAGCCAAACAGCCCTATTGATTTGTTTGCTCCTTTGAAGAGGAAGATATGTTTGCATTCTTTTAATTGTGAGACTGAACTGTCATCTCTGTCTTGTCATGGAGCACAGTTTAAACTTTTGAAAAAGAGACAAATGTTTGTTTGCAGTGTTTGAATAACGTTCCTGTCTCTCTACAACCTCCTGTGTTTCTGCGCAAATCTGTGACCCAAGCATTACAATATAAAAATAACCATATAAACATATGGTTTCTACTTCGCGGATTTTCTTATTTCGCGGGTGGCTCTGGAACGCAACCCCCGCGATGGAGGAGGGATTACTGTATAATTTCACCTTCTAGCAGACCTGGTAAAAATGGTAGCTTCAATCAGATTTGATTGTAACACTTTGATCTGTATTCTTATGTCATTACAAAGTTTTAGAGGGTTTAGATGAAACACAGTATATATTGAATCACAGTTTACTTTAACTTATTTCATATAGCATTGAAGTTTACAGTCTGCACATTTACATGTCCCATGGAAAAAACTCAAAGTTTTAAGCACTGCACAGAAAAGAACAGGTGAAAAGAAATAATATTATGAACTATACACAATCTCCACCTCCTGTATGTTCTGTCCATGGGAGACTTTTTTACTGATTTGTGCAAGTGTTAAAACTGACCAAGGCATGCTGTCACTTTGGGTTTGTGTTGTACCCAGGGGCTGAAATGCTGTAACTGTACCTGCCTGTTTGTGCTTTGCAAACCAGACAATAGCTGCATGTCGTAGTCTGACCTCTAAGGGTTCACCTTAGTTCTTCACAATATTACATGTATTTACCACCAAGGAAAGTTCTTTGAATTACATGTACTATGCATATGCAAGATCAATAGTCATATACAGCTTGAATTTGTACCGCATCTTGAGGAGTAAAAAGAATCGGACAGAATAGGGAGTACTGCGTGTGCCCACGGAGGCACTTGCTAAACCACGTCTTCTTTGAGCTTTGCCTAACTTTCCTTTGTCCACTTCACATCTCATTTTCCTTGCAGATTGCCACCTCCTCTCTTTTTTCTATTCAGTGCAGCTGCCCTGCTTCACTTGCCGACAGACCCATTTCTCTGAGCAAGTACAGAAGCAGCTTGTACAGTGGCAATCATCTGTTTGTTATGTCCATTTGGATGAACTGCACACCGCATTTCTCCTTGTGATCACAGATGAAGCAAGAAAAGGGTGAGCTGCCTAATAATATTCCACTCGCTACAGCATTATTACCGACAAATATCAACAAATTAAAAAAACATAAATCAGCTAATTTTTCTAAAAATTTCAAATTAAATCAATCAAAGCATTTTTTGAGATTTTGGGGTATTTAGTTTTTCTAAATGTCCTTTCTTAGCAGTTATCTGCTGACCTAGATGTACCACCCTGACAAATTTCAGCTTTTTAAATAAACAGGAAATAGTGTCATTGTTGATGAGTGAGTAAATGAGTCCATCAATCAACTTTGTATTATATACAGTATATTCAGATTTGCCATACATTCATTCACTCATCCATCTATTTCTAAACCAATTAAATCCAATTGTAGGTCTGTGTGGAGCTAGAATGTATCTTTACAACATTCAATATAAGGCAGAAAAAAAGCCAGTCAATTTAAGAGTACACTCATACACACATTTACTAAAATTTTGCAAGTTTAGAGGCTGCAATCCATCTAAACTGCATGTCTTTAAAAAGTGGGAAAATTCCAGATTATCAGAATAAAAACCCACCCAGACAGCAAGAATCCAAACCGAGTAGCCTGGGTGGCTAACTGTTGTGCCACAGTACTGCCCAATAACATGTTCATGCTTTATTTATTTAAGTCAGTGCTTATATTTTCTTGACTAAATACAACAAAAATGTACAAATGCTGCCGCAGAAGATTAAATCACATCTACCCTTGCACTATTTCATGCTTAAGAAGGAAATGTTTTTTTAAATAATTTTATTTACTGGGTTGATAAAAATACAAAATACAATACAAAAATTATAATAAAGGATGCAGAACAGTTAAACATACAATAAGTAAAATCAGATTTCATATCAGAAAGGGTTTACAGCACTATATGTCATCTTGTTAAAGAGAAAAAGAATTTGTTTACATACCCAGTGCTTTAGGAATAAGAGTCCAGTGGAATATTTTGGCCTCATCAGGGCACAGGCAGCTTTTGTATTCACATCCCTCACACTCTTTTAACTGATACTCAGAAGACTCAGCTGGAGTGACCTTCACCTGTAGAGTAATCGTGAAGCAACAAGTTAGGAATATATAATTCCATTACAGGTTATATTCCATTTTGTAAATTTAAAATGAATGTGCATTCATATATTTAGCAGTTTCTCTTGTCCAAAGTGGCCAAGTGTCTGTGATGGGGGTTGAAATGGCACTATTTACTCATACTCACCAATTAATGACCTTACATACAGTATGTATGAAAGAAACATTAAATGTATAGGAATTCAATAAAAGTTGTAAATCAATGACTACAGTGCCCGTCACATGCTGATATATGGCATTTTAGAAGACACCCATAGTAATTACAATACATGAATGTGAAGTACATTTTATACAGTATTATTGTGTAGCCTTGACCTGCATTAGTAAGGAAAATTTTAATTTCCTTTCACCATAAGCTTTAAAGAAGTTGGATTTGAAATTATCCAATATGTATAAATAACATTTATGATTGATAAATTCTGAACACTGAATAGTCTAGAGTGCAGTGTGTAATGACAAAAGATGCATGACTATAAAGTAAATTTTAAGAGTAAAAATACAAGGCTGCATGCACATTATCAATGAACTGAAATCACACAGAATGTTTTCAGAACAGGATGACTTAACCTATGAAATAATCAATAAACAATTATTTTCTATAAGTCGGACATATCCAAGTAAGAAAACATATATGATTGCAACTTAAATCTACAATGTATATTACTGAAATAATCATGTATTTATTTGTTTATTTATTTTATGGTCAACTAAAACAATCTATAATGGAGCTAAATCCATGGATGTATATTGTAGTAATGCTACAAGCACACTGTTAAGATGGGCTCACACTTAAATGGGATGCAAAAAAGATTACAGCCACTGGCCAGAAGGTTGAAAGCGGTGTCCTTTCTCTTCTAAGTGAACACCCAGCTTTGAAAGGCTACAGCCTATGTGCAAGTCACAAGTAATCGGGAGGTGATAATCAAAACTGACTAGAAGCTTAGAGAGAAAAATAGAGAGAGGAGAATTGATATTGACCAGAAGGACCAACTCACTTCACTGGATGTGCTGCCTTTCAAGGGGACCTCTCTGTGACAGTAGTATGTTCAGTGAAGCATTTCTCAGAGCATTTTTATCTACACCACTGCACAATATATGGGGAAATCTGTGTTCCCCAGCTTTTTATATTTTCCTACCACTGTAAAATCAAAGATTTAGAAAATAAGTAAGGCAAAGTTTGTACAAAAAACTTACCATAATGCATTGGGACATGTAGTTAAAAACTGATGCTTTCAGCTCAAATTCTTCACCCCGGACCACTGAATATGGCAGTGTAAGCTCTACGAAGAATGGCTGGAATGCTGTCAGACCCACAGAGGGCGCTAGACCAAATCCCTGAGGAGAAGTGCAAAAAGCATCTGCCTGCCATTCAGTAATGGTATCTGGGACTGTCTTTGGAATGTCAAGTGTGCCCGTCTCCCTGGGTTGTGAGAAAAGTCATAGAATTAATAAAAAGAAATTTTGGCAATAAAAATGTAATAAATTAATTAATCATAGTTATGTTTTAAGATGGATGCTATCTAATGCCATGCATTTCAGAACAGGTCATCCACCTGAAGCTAAGCATGTTTGGGCCCTGCCAGTAGGAAAATCATGGGTTGCTGATGAAAGAGGTGCAGGTGAGGCCAGTAGTGCTGGGGACACTGTGCTTTAAAAATGGCACTGTCCTTCAGATAAGACCTAAAACCGATGTCCTAACTCTCTGTGGTCATAAAAGAACCCTGGGCATCCTTTGTAAAGAGCAGGGTGTATTCCAATGTCCAGGCTAAATTGCCCATCATGGCCTAGTTATTCTGGTCCCTTAATCATCCCCTGTCTCTAATTGGCTATCTCTCCCTCAATCCTTCAGCACCTAATAGCTCATGTGTAGTGCTCGTACTGGCACGAAAATGGCTGCCGTCGCATCATCCAGATGGATGCTACACATTAGTGATGGCTGAAGTGGCTCCCCAATCACTATGTAAAGCACTTTCAGAAGTGAGTAAAGTAATATATAAATGAAAATTATTTTTATTATTATTATTATTATTGTCCATTAAAATTTTACTTTTGCCGAAAATTTGACTTTAGTCATTTTCGATATTATGCAAAATCCATTTGATTTTATTAGAAAGACTTCAGTCTATTAAACAGGTCCACATATATTACACAAATTAAATTAAGATGCCATTGCCTATTGTTGATCTGATTGAAAATTATGAAAACTTAAAATGTTTCAGTATAATTTTACTTACCCAACAGAGACTAGATCCCAAACCCATGTTTCTGGAAAGAATTTACGGATGGTCTCTTTTACAGGTTGAGGACCTGGGCGACTCATATCAGCACTAGCACTCATGACAAATGGAACAGCCATTTCTTGCATTGCTACTGAATGTAATGACAAAAATAGAATTAGAACCTCTAAACATCATTTTAAATGGATACACATACAATTTTAATTTACTAATAAAAACATATTTCATAAAAGTTTAGCATGCTTATTTGTATTTAGTCCAAACAGTTTCTGAAACATTTCATTTACATGTGTCCAGGCTAAGTTCCATATATTGAGGTAAGGATATCAGTGTGACTGCTGAGAGTGAGAAAAGTCATCTATGTAGATGAAAGGGTTTATACACTAATATCAAAAGCTAAGTATCTTCACCTTCTTCAATAAAGTACCTTTTCTGATCTAACTACAAATTTACCAACAGTGTTAATTGTGGCAAAGTGTATCTGTGCTTGCAGAATACACATGGACACAAGAAACACTGTAGAAGATAATATTTGTCAGTTAGTCAGTCATTTTCCAACCCGCTATATCCTAACTATAGGGTCACGGGGGGTCTACTGGACCCAATCCCAGCCAACACAGGGCGCAAGGCAGGAACAAATCCTGGGCAGGGCACCAGCCCACCGCATGACACACACACACACACACACACCAAACACAAACTAGGGACAATTTAGGATCGCCAATGCACCTAACCTACATGTCTTTGGACTGTGGGAAGAAACCGGAGCACCCGGAGGAAACCCATGCAGACACGGGGAGAACATGCAAACTCCATGCAGGGAGGACCCGGGAAGTGAACCTGGGTCTCCTAACTGCGAGGCAGCAGCGCTACCACTGCGCCACCGTGCCGCCCATTTGTCAGTTGTTCAACCTGAAAATCATTGATTCACAAGGGTTTCATCCACATGTTTGGTATATTAGTCTTATACAAAACAAAACTCAAGAGTCTTTGTGCTGGGCAGCAGTGCGGTGACAGTATCTGCAAACTTCTACTTTTAAATTTAAAAATATTATTGTAACAATCTTAGCATAGTTTTTCACATTGCACTGATCAATGTTCTGTGTTGGGTTCAAAGCCTATACATACATGTGCTAGAAAACTTATATAAAAATTTTCCAATATTTTAGTAAATAATATATAGCAATGACATTTTGGTATTTTTTTATTCCACTGGAAGTATTGAATTCTAACTTGCCTGAACTAAGAATACAGTTAGTTATTTTCAGATGAGGAATACTCGCAAATTAAACTATGATAATACACCTGTGAAGACGAGAAAATGAGTGTGGGAAATTGACTTGTGGTTCAATTTTAATTGAAACAGAATCAAAATTTATGTGAGGCTCACTGCTATCAGCAACAGAAAAAATTCAGTCTCAGGTGTGCCCCAGTTGCATCAGATACATTACTAATATGAAGAAACAGATATATTGAGAAACTTATAAATGTAGGACTTTTTGGTTTGGAGGTTGCATTAATAAAACTCATCTGCTCATCCAGTTTTTCTTCAAAAGAAGCAAATATAAATATGCATTCATATTTATTGTGTAGCAAACTTGTTTATGCAAAATAGCTAATTGCAAAGATCAAGGCAATGATAAACCAATAAGAACATTTATTCAGAAGAGGGGGATCATGCTTAAGTTCCTAATGTGAAGATGTAACAAATGTCCACACTTAAGACCAGCAGCCTGTGATCTGTGGTCTAATTTATCTTTTTGCATGGATTCAAGTGTGAAAATATGTATATGCCAAAAAACAAGAAAATGTATACAGCAAAAAGAAACAAAAGAAAGTCAGATTTATAAAACGCATTTCTCCACAAGTTGCCTTTTATAAATCACAATTGCCTTGTCAATGTGCGCATTTGAATGTTCCTTGAATCCCTTCCTGGTTGCCACTGAAAAAAAACATATATGGACTATACTAAAGAAACCTTGTACATATGCAATCACAATGCTGCAGACCTTCATTGGCTGGTAGAGCAGCATCACACCTGAACGATCTATTGATATTTAATTTTTTTACTGTTTTACAAAGGTCCAGCCATATGTTTAATGCATACAAAAAATCAAATGTTATTGACAATTGTCTCTACACTGATATGACAAGAATTTATACAAAAAAACTGTATTCCTTTGAAGTTCCTGCATGTACCTTATCTATCTCAGACACCTGCCTTTAGATGGAGACGTTTATAACATTTTATGGAAATCAAGATAAATGTACATACAGTATGTGAGCAAGTTTTGTTAAATGAAGGGTTCCTGGCCCTTTAATAAAACTAGCTGTCTGTCTGTCGACACATGTCTGAGTCCCACTGGAAAGTGGGAGATGTCTGACTTAGAAGAAGTCTATATGTGCAGTATTTCCAAGTTAGCCAGATGCATACTTTTTTGAGCCAGAATTATGCCCAGAGTTAGACATAAAGAATACTTGTGGGCTTTGAATAAAATTTAGAACAGATAGAAATATCAGAAGACAAAGCAAAGGAGGAGAAGTTGTCACAAGAAAGAATATAAGAATTTAAGTGACATTTCGGTGATTTTTTTAAGCATTAGGACAGAAGTCATGTTAGGTTATCTATTGCTCATATACTGTACTAAGACCAATGGAGTGCAAGCTATATGTGTTATTGAGCTTTCCTTTCTTAGCTAATGTTCTGCATGAAATAAAACTTAACTATTTTGTTCTTTTGTACTCAAATACAGTACATAATTTGTTTATAAGTAAAACTTATTTATTTGTAGTTCAAGGGCAGGTGGCTAAAATTAATTTAGCACTGAAATAAAGATACAGAAACTGTGTTAACTATCATCTCTGAGTGTTAGATATATGCCAATATTGTATTGGATATCCTGAAACCAGATAGTCAATCTCCTCTGTGTGACATATTCTGGCTCTGATGTGCTTTAAAAAGATAAATGTGTTGAATAACAGGTTTAACTGAAAGCATCTATTCAATACTTAAGTTGCAAAAAAGATGTGGTTTGTTAATACACCCATCATATTTTTTACAAGATAGACAGATAGATATAAACGAAAAAATAAAAAAGTTCTTCAGTGCAAATATGCAGCATTGCCCTCTTAAAAGGGAACTAAAATAGAGCCTATAAATAATATTCACCACCTCTGAGATTTAATATGTTTGTCACATCAATGCACACTATGATACTGGCTGTTTGGTATGAATTATTACACATAGAGTTATATACCTGGCTTGGTTGCATTTCTCTACTTGATCGGGGTTTTTGTCATTTTCAACTTTTTAGAAAATGTTATGTATAGATGGGTCACAGTTGTCGTAAATACACACAAGCTAAAACATTAAGTTTTGTTTTTACAAATCCTGACATATGCATGGAAAGCTGTGCAGGCACAATTAAAGCCTTTTTATGCGTATGTAGGAAGTCAGTTTTGTTAACCACTACTGTTCTATGTGTGACCTTATAGCTTAAAAATAGTTAGACCACCATCATAATGAAGTTATAAAGTGTTCTTCAGTCATCCTTCAGTGTTTGCATTAGAACTGCAAATATTAACTGTACTGCTGCACTATATATGTATTGAAGGCCAATTCTAAATTCTATCAGGCTTAGAACTAAATTGCTGTGACTGTTCTAGAATAAGGACTACTCTTGAAAAGTTATTTCAAAGGACCATGGACCACAGCTATGGATGTTCCCCAGAAACTGAAAAAAATGGATTTTTGTTTCATATTCTTTATTGCTGAATGGCTACATTTTTGTCCCAAGATATATTTTATTACATTACTCATGTAGAAAAATCAAATGCAAAATAGAAATTGAACTGTGTTCATTTATTAACATTGTTCAATTCTTATAAGGTTATCAGGAAGTGTAGGCAATGTGGTTTTCCATTTCTCTGTTACTAGTTTATTATTTGTTCTATGCCTAAAGGATGTTCTGTTCTCAGAGACTAAACTGAATGGAAGAAAAACAATTGAATTTTAATACTTTACCATCATTTGATATATCTTCTTTAGCCATACCACGGGAATAGTACATAATGGGACTGCAGATGATTGGCTTTTTCACATCTGAATTGGTAAGTAATTTTAAACCGATGCTCTGAAAATGAAAGGACATAAAATATTAATTACATAATTACATTTTTGTCTTTTAAAATTACTCAATAAATACAGCTACATTAAAACAATGACTGATATACAGTATTTATATGTTGACTTGATTTGAAAATTAGTACATAATATCTCTCTATTATAAAAAAAATTTTGGGAAATCTTGGGAGGGAGACGAAACGTGATCTTCTCGGAAGACAATTTGATGACACGCAAGACTAGACATTACAATCTTAGGAAGCAAAACCCGTGAGACAGTGACTTTTGCACATCACACCCTACTTACAAACAATTTAAAATAAGTTCACGGACATCTAACCTAGCAGTTGTTGGAATGCTTTTGGCAGACACACTTCATGTGCTACCAGCTCTTAAAACAATGACAAGCGACAAGCAGAACATGCAGCTCGCCAGAAGCAGCAGCAAGCCAGCAGATGATCCAATTGCATTTGCATCTCCTTAGCGTGTGTTCAGCCTCAAAATCCAGAAATAATATCTTCTGTTTTACAACTGCTTGTGAAATGACCAAAAAATAAGATATGAAAAAAAATTAACTTCACTCTTTACCTGGAAGACATTGAAAACATCATTTGCAGAACTGTACATGGGATAGTAAAAGGAGCGTTTTTGCAGAGTGCGCATTAAATTGTTTTCACAGGGGTATGGCTCATAATCATATGTTTGATAACTGTAGCCACTTATCATTTGAACTGGAAGCCTGCTGTAAACCTGCAAATCAATAAAGATGAGTTAGGCAAGGCTCTGGATGGAAAAGTGGATTTCAGCATGCAAAAGAAAGAGATTTTTAGGATTTCTACAGAAATAATACCCTTTTTACAATCTACAATATATCAGTGACTCCAAGTATAAGTCAAATTTGACCTTGGTTACCAAATTAAAATACAAAAATATATGTGCCTCAAATGTAGAGCCACAACTGTAATCAAGATTAAATTCATGTAATGCTCAACAGTTGCAAAATATTTTATAAATAAAAAAATAATTTATTAGTGGTACAATAAGTCACAAAAGGACAAACAGAATATCTGTTAAATGATATATTTGAATTATTTGATTTATAGTTTTCATGTTTTCGGTTTTATTATGATCATTTCTATTATTTTATATAAACTGTTTATTATTTGATTACAGCTTTATACAACTAATGCAATGCACTTCTAAGTACAATTATATCTGAAGTCATATTAGACCACTGTCATTTATTTGCCTTCAATTAATATTAAATTCAAATTTCAACATAGGAATGGTGACAAGTAAAAATGGCAAAGTAAGTAAATGGTTCAACATAGCTGGTTCTTTGCCACTGTACTGTATGTTGTTGCAGTTGTGGTATTCTAAAAAATGCTTCACGTCTACCTTGACTGCAGTGGCCAGTCCACTTTCATGCTATCTAGGATTGTAATTTCACCCTATAAATTAATATCCTTTGAAGCACTATACTTCCTAAATTTACATTCTGATCAGTTACTATACATCTCCAGTTTCTGCTTTCCTCAGTTTCCTCTACTTTTGCCACACTTATTTTCTTTGACTGTCCATTTTCTGTCTCACTCTGTCATTCGGGTACAAGAATATATCAAAACAATAAAACTGCTCCTTATGTGCAAGTCATTAATATACTGAATTAGCCCAAATTCAAAATATGTTTAACTACTAGATATTTTAATAAGTGTGTACTTTATGGCCACAGACTATGGTTTATGTTGTTTTTTACAGTAATGGGATCCCTTCCTTAGAGACTGATAACTCACTGCTTTAGATATGAAGTAAAAAAGCAATTAAACTTGACTGGTAGATAAAATGATTGCAATACTTCAGCAGGAGAAACTTGGGAGGGATCACTGTTTATTCAGCAATGCTTTGCCCCACCTATTGTAACATGGTGATTGCAGAGAAAAAAAAATAAAAAAACACTTTAGCTGAGGCAACTTTTGGCAAAAATAAACCTGAGAATGCAAGATCCCTCAAGAATGTCTTTATCATCTAATAACATCTGAATACATCCCATTTCTGACCAACATACTATCTATTCACTCAGATGTATCACCTAACTCTGTTACTGGTTTATTCACCTTAATTAAAGGAATCCCTTGGTACATACAACCATTTTTCTCTATCGACATTATAACTAGACATGTCCTGTTAGGACTATTCAGTTCTTCCAACTGTGAGGTCCGCATCAGTCCCCCATCTATGTTTTCTTTTTTTTTTCTTGTTTTCCACAGACCTGTACTATCAATCTTGCCATCTCAATTTCATCTTAAGTCTAAGGGGGTGAGTCCTCCTTCTAGATTAAAATTCTAAAATGCTGCATTTGTTAGGGCAGCTGTCACCTAAGAGGAGTACAAAATGACTTTTAGTGCCATAGATGTTTGCTGTGATCATGGATTATCTTAGGTCACTTTGGTTTAGCAATTCTCTTGCTCTCTTGTTATGTTAAGGTTTTCCCACAGGGCCTGTTACTTGTGTTTTAGCTTTCATAATAGTTAGCTGTTTCTCTTTTGGAGAATTTTTGTATTTGAATTCTAGTGGTGTTAAGTAATAGTTTTCAGATAACATTTCTGGATCATTGTCATGGCTAATTTCTTCATTTCTTAATTTTTTTGGTTAGGTTTTGTCGTAGTTTTCTGCTTTCTTTCATCCTGCATAATTGGGATTTCATACCTGTGGAAATTATTACTTAATTATTTTTTAATTTATTTTTTTATTATGCTTTATTAATCCCGAAGGAAATTACTTGGTTTTTCGTATACCCCTTGGGGTCAGAGCGCAGGGTCAGCCATTGTACAGCGCCCCTGGAGCAATTAAAGGTTAAGGGCCTTGCTCAAGGGCCCAGCAGAGTAGCATCTCTTTTGGCAGTGACGGGGATTCGAACCGGCAACCTTCGGGATACCAACGCAACAATAAATATCATCCAATAGATATCAGAGTTATTACGCAGCTTTGCAAAAGGCAACTAATATGTGTAAACCTCTAACTCTGCAGTTGGAATTCCAAAGGTGTGAATTAGTCCCTACTGGTATGCATGTAAGCTCTTGTAACAACTGCTATGCTGTACATACCGAGTTTGCAGTCAGCTGTTTGCTGGAATCCAATAAAAGAACACTCTTATCCACTGCGCTTACTGAGCACAAGGAACCAGGTTTTGCTTGCAAGTGCAGTTTAGTGTCATCCCCAGGAAGTTCACTGGAAGATGAGAACTTCAGTTCTACCTGAATGTCAAACACAAATAAAATTGGTTAAATCAATCATAGTACAGAAGACAAGACAAAAATAAAATAAATGCAAAATGTGAATGAACTGCATACATACAGAATAGAAACTCTAACACATAAATAAGAGCAACTGTCTTATTTTTGCATTTCCTTCAGAACAAGTTAGAAATGTAGCATTGTGTTTAACTAAATTAGTATAATTGCAATGCTTCAGGATTGTAAGGTTGTTTATTATATGTTAGATAAGTAGATTTCCAAGTCAGCTTATTGTTCTTTTTCCATCCATCCACCTATACACTTTTTAAATCTTCTTTAATTAAGCTCTGCAGCCACGAATGCAAGAAAATAACTACTCCTCAATAGCCATCGCTGAGCACATCCACACATGCTTGTGCACATTCACGCTATGTTGTGTTACACGCTATGATGTTATACAATCCAATTTAGAATCCCCAATAAATCTAATGGCAACTAAAAACATTAATGAATAAGAACAGCCTTACACATTTGGTGCATAATTTTAAAAAATAAATGTAATTGTAAATAATTATTTTGCTCAATATCAGAAACATGCCATCTTAGGAAAGCTACAAACGTCATCAGTTGGATTGGTGGTGAAGATCTGTAATATAAGTATGAAATGAGTGGAGAGTGAGGGGATCCTTCATTGGCTGTTATGTAGAGTGGATGCCCCTTTCCCATAATACCCTTCTGGTAAACGCTTTAGGTCAATTAAAACTAACACTAATAGACAGCTAATCAGTTTATTGTCCAGAGCCGTATCTCTCACAATCCAGTAAATGTCTTCCTTGCTTATTTGTGTCCTTTCACATGTGAAGGTGTTTGTGTGTTTGTGTGTGCAAACACACTACACACACACACACACACGCACACACACACACGCACACACTTTCACTTTAATTTGTACATCTCCTTTATAATTTCACTATTCTGCAACTGTTCATAATGCATGTTGTTTAATTTGTTATTTGTATGTGATGTTCTATTCTTTTAGAGCAACTGCAAAGCTACCAAGTTAAATTCCTGTGCGTTAGGTTCTGGCAAATAAAAGTGATTCTGATTCTGAAATCAACCAAGGCATCATGCTGAAAAATTAATACACAGTTTTGGGTAACATCAGTTACTGTTTGTTTTGTTACAGCCCTGGATTAACCATTAAGAAAAATAAGCACAAGTTTGGGACGCAAGACGTAGGGGGGCACTGCAGAGTTTTTTTCCCCTAGATATCATGCCCTTAACTCTTTTCATTTCCACACTCGGCTTTAGTTGAATTTTTTTGTAATTGTCCTCATCTGCCATGTTCAACTTTAATCTGTATTTAAAAAAAATGTTCTCTTTGGCATGGTGAGTGACTAACATTTAAAAGATTGGTTTGAAGGTGTTCTCAAATATCACATTTGTTTCTCTAAATAATGATATTTATCTGTTTTTTAAAAGAATTGCCTACCATCATTGATTTCTGTAGAAAGAGGATTTTCAAAATTGAACAGTGTGCTTTTTTATTAGAGATAACATCAGATCTTAATTTGCCTTATAATCTTTAGGAAAGTAATTAAAAGTAGTTTTCAATAAATTTTTGTATGTGCATTTTTTTCTTATAACCATTTAATTAAAATGCATAAAAAGTGTGGAAAGGGTGCATTTTGTTCTGTCACTTTAGTATATAAATCAATCATTATGTTGTTTACTGCTATTTAGTGTTAAATAAATCACTTGGCTAAAGTCCAGCCTTACAGTATGAACACTACTTTAAAGTATGCTACATATACCTTAACTAAAGATTTTACACTTTCTTACAGAGAACAGGAGAACAAGGCACTCTTTTATGGTTGCATAACGAAGTGAAAAGGCATAACAGCTCAGCTACTTAACACTGCTCACAATGCAAATTACAAAGTTAGAATTTTAAGACTAAATAAAGAGGACTTACCTTATTCCTAAAACACATTTTAACTTTAAAATTAAAGTTGTCTGCAATAATTTCTCCGCTTGGCAATATAGTGTACATGAGAAGTTGGGCGGAAGGTGCTATATCGGATGTCACAGCGAATTTTAAATCAAAGAATCCTTCTGAGTCTGCAAACATATAAAATGTAGAACATGTGAAAAAAAGAGTACTGATGTTAAAAAAAAACATTTAAAAAATGTTTAAATACTTTAAACTTAGGCTGCTTATCAATTTCATCCACAGTGTTAGCTTCATTACACAAATTTCACATCCTAAATTGTTGTTTTGTTCAGTTAGACTAAGACACAAGCAGTTTAAACATGCAACTCATTGAAATACTGGTAAAAAAATACAATGATGAGTGCACTTTAAAATTATAAAAAGTTTTCATGTTAATCACAGTTCAGTGCTCCATTACAGTAAGTCTTTTGCTTTCATAAACCAATTTCATTGTTTCAGTGATGTACTTCTGTATTGTTTTTCTTAGTATTGATCATAGGAAATCAAAGATTATTAAAATGTTCTAACAGATAAAAGGTATCTTTCCAGTGAGTCAAAAAGTGTAATTAATCACTTGACATCTATTTGGATGGGCCTTTATATGTTAAATCATATATTCCTCCTAAATTAATTCAACTTATTTTGATACATAAAATCCTGTTATTTAGACCATATATAGGTTTCTTCCATTGAAATTTTGTAAAAATCTTACCCGCTCCTTTATTCAAATGAACCTGAATTCTTTCATTCTTTACAAAGATTCCTTTTGCTGCCATCTAGTAATAAAGTTAGAAAACACCACAAGAAATTAATCCATATTATATTGAATTTTGAGTTATTTATTCTTATTGCTCCTAACTGCTAATGCTGTGTAATGAATGATCCAGTAAGAACCATCAGAGTTCCATATAAAGCACTTTAAAGGCAAAGTATAGCATAATTATTTCAGTATTGTTTTACCTTAAGCATAAATAGGTGATTTGCTTATGGCCAAATACTGAAGCAGTGGTAGTGACTGAACCAGATACGATATGGCTAACAGTTAAAGGTGCTTATCTATTAAACCAGCCAGCATGTAAACCAATCACTTCTATGGGACTCAGACAATGAAGTTCTAAGTATTTAACTCAAAGTCTGATGTACCACAGAGCTGATATTCCTCTGGACATCTGTGTTGGTAATTTTCATACAAAGAAAAGACCTACATGTTTGTATGGCATGGTTAATGATGCTGATTTTTGTCACGTCCCAGTAAACATCTCAGTTTAGGAAGTCTTATATAAATCTTTAAATATTACTAATAAAATGCATAATTGAAGATAATAATGTACATATAAATTGTGATTTTATCTTCACAACATTAATTTTATCATTTTTTTTCAATCTGTCTAGGTAAACTTTTAGTCCAGGACATTGTTTCTGGTATAGATGGTCACAGCTGAATCCACCTCATTCCCAGTAGGTTATGTGCACACCCAAGCAGAGGATATTTACTAGAGTATATGGCAGGCAGCAGACCATTCATGACTTTGTGTCATAGATGCACTTTTTCTCTGTACAAATTTAGTTTACCATTATTACGACTTTATTTATTTATTTATTTTAGGTTAGGTTTGTTGGCGCTAGGGAATCCTTAGTCTTTTCTAAACTTGCAAAAATGTTTGTTGCTCTGTTTGGTGTTGGAGTTGGTAGTGGTTGGACAACTTAAATGGCAGTGTAGAACTTTTGCGCTGCAGTGATCAAATGGTCTGTGCTTTTCTATACAACATCTGGGGTGTACATAATCTGCATAACTGAGATGTTGGACTATTTGTTGAATTCTGTATTGCAGTGCAGTCCGCTAATTACCCTGTTGATTCCAGCAAATATCAATTAAATGTGCAGGACAAGGCCGACAATGGTCACATTCCTTCTATGGACCGTAACACAAAAGTTTTATATATGTATGAAAGAATATGAACAAAACTTTCACTTTGCAAGCAGCAAATCACATTGTTAAAGGAAAAAAAAGCTTAACATATCTGTGCCTGGCTTAATGATAAAAAGTAAGTATTGGAGCCAACACTATAAACTACACATACACAGATCAAAATGCATAAATAGTCATTCTACTGAATGTTGAGATAAAATCATCAGTTTCCTTACAAGCTATATTCTTCAATTCAAAGTGCAGTTATTTTGAGTAACCACAGAGTAAGCCCTTAGACAACAGAGTGTAATAATCATTCCTGCATTATCAAGAAGTGCATTTTATGTGTCCATCTAAAGTGGCCCAGTGTTAGTGACTACATACTTGAGTGTGCCTTGCAACTAATGTTCCATCCATGTAACCTTCTAGCTTTGTGCCCAATTTTTCCAAGAAAGTTGCTAGTGTTCCGTGATATTGAAGTAAATAAGCAAGTTAGAAAATGCATGGTTAAACATTTTTTAAGATCAATGTATCAAGTAAAAAATGAAAGCAATGACAAAGAGATGACACATTTGACATAATTTCTGCCCACTCACATGGTAGTAGAAATCCAAAAACTCTGATCCCTCCTCAAGCTCATCCATTTTAATGATATAGTGGATGATGACTTTTGCTTCTGTTTCACATGCTAGTATTTCATTAGTCTCTTGGATCTTCAAATAGCTTTTACTTTTTGAGTAAAATGGATTTACAGTAAGATATGAACTACCATATGTGGGAAATGTAAAGCCATCAACATATGGTTCTGTATCATATTTGTAATATGCCTGCAAGAAAGTGAGAATACAGAAATTGTTACTACAACTCCTAACATTTGTTTAATATCAGTCATACAAAAACAGCACAGCATATGCTGTACTTCTGTTTCCAAAAAATGTATTGCTGTATATTTAAAGAACTAATAAGCAAGAAAGGCTTAAGTAAAATCATAGTGGTCCAAAAGACAGAATGGTAATAATATTATTAATAATAATAATAATAATAATAATAATAAGAAGAAGAAGAAGAAGAAGAAGAAGAAGAAGAAGAAGAAGAAGAAGAAGAAGAAGAATGATATGCCAAGATGAGATTATCAGGGAACAGCATCCCTGTTGGGGTTTCACAGGACAATATTTACTGATCAGATAATCATCTGACAAACATCTAGTAGATGGTGCACCTGTGGTTGATAACCAACTATTGATGAAAAGGCCTGAAGGTGTCAGACATATTATGTGCACAGTAATAGATAAACTGCATTCAGTCAGGTAACAGCTAAGTACAGCTGTTATCATTCAAAGAAACAAATTAGAAGACACAATTTGTTGTATCATGTCACTAGTGAGTTATAACACCTGATACCTCAAATTGATTAATCTCCAACTAGTATAAAATAAAAAAGGTGAGTTCATGTGCTAAGGGATACAAACTCTAGTTACTGAAGGACTGGAATATCTTCTCCTATTTTCCAGAAGAATCCATGGAGTATTTCCAGGAGTAATCTCCTGATCAGATTCACTAAGATTAGTTCCTTATAAACCACAATGTCATAAGTATATGACAAAAACCTCATGAGTCCATGAATCCATTCTACCAGGTGTCAACCATTAAGGCTACTGGTTATGGTGTAACGGTGGAGTCCCTCGATGGCTAGAGTAACTTTTGCATGCCACAGGATATCTGAACCTCACTGTTAATCAGTGAATTTATTCAATAAGCTGTCTATAAATTGATGAAAGGGCTTATTTCAGCCTGGAAAGTCATAGAATATATCCATGAACACAACAGTGAACTCATCTTAATGCACTGGTCTCCAAAATAATCAGATTTCCATCTAATCAAGTACAGTAATACCTTAGTTTATGAAGTAGATCTGTTCCAGGACTTTAGTTCTTTAAGAATCTTCATCATTGGGGGTATATTTAACAGACTAAACATAGGAGGAATATGGATATGTATTGTAATAAACCTGAGCGGGTATGGGAACCTGCCATCTGCTGTCTAATGCCTTTGCTACCCTACATTGTTACTACCCTGACCTCTATTTTCCATGGCTCCTTTCATGTGACTCCACACCCTTGTTACTTGTGTTCAGAAACAAATAACATTTGTCTCACCATCTCAGTTCTGTGTAAAGAACCAAATCTGGATCCCTAAGGAAACTTGCCAGTGGCCACACCGAGACTTATGGACTTTAGCAGTGAAGAAGCATTTCAGAAGTACTTGCAGCTAAGCACACAACACCACTTTTTTCCCACTTTTCACCAGCTCCTCTCTTGACTGGGTGCTAACCCCGTGATTCTGCTACAAGGCATTACCTTTTTCCAGATTCTATCCTCCTCTGCATTTTATTTTCTAAAAATGTTGCTTTTTGCTTTTGTGGCATACTTGGAAAATTATATTCATAACTTTATAATAATATTAATCTCTATTTCCTTAATTATGTTAGTGTCCTGCTAACTTTGCTGGACCACAGCTAGTTATTGTTCTAATATTAAGGGCTTATTTTCTGTATTTTTATGGAACAAGAGAAAGTTGTCACTTAAACGTTTTAATTTGGCACGGGACAAAAAAAGGAATACCTATACCAGACATGGAAGTATATTGCTGGGCCTTTGTTTTGTTCCCCTTTTTCAAATGTCCATTCCTTACTGATCATTTCTTCTTCTTGACTTTGAACCAAATGTATTATTGCTGTTCCCGCACCTCTTTCCATTCTTCCTATCACTTTGCTAAAATTAAAGTTTTAGGTATTACATCTCTTGGCCCAATTATTTCTTATGTTTTGAGAATTGGGCTGATTCATGTTATACTGGCATCTTCAAACTCCTATATTTCATAATCCAGATCTATCTATTGAAGGTAACTCAGTGTTCTTCCCATCATGGGCAAAGTGCAGCATCTCCAAAGAGACAATTTTGATGCTTCCAGTCTTCGTACATTTCAATCCTTAAAATCCATTTATGACATACATTTTTGATCATCTTTTTTATGTCTCCAGTTCAGACTGGTCCTTAAGGCCTGTAAAATGTCTTTATCTTTTCTATCCTCCAGCAAATTGTAGTTATTTCATTATATAATTTATTTGTGAATGCTTTTGTCTGCATTTGATAAGTTTTACCCTTTAATAAATAATTAATCACAAAACAACCATAACTACAGTATCTGTGAAATAACTAAGCAATCATGTATAATAACTTTGGGTTCTATGGCATACAATTTCAAAGACAGGAAATGTCTATTGTGTGTAAGGAAGTTTCACACTGCAGACACAGCAGACTGGGCCATAATGTGTTTTAGGTTGACTTTGTTATAAATGAGTTTCATTTTCAGAGGATTTGTTAAGGTATTACTCTATCTGAGAGATGAAATGTAACAAGCAATTTGGAGTAGATATGAGTTGACTATATACAGTGCATCCGGAAAGTATTCACAGCGCATCACTTTTTCCACATTTTGTTATGTTACAGCCTTATTCCAAAATGGATTAAATTCATTTTTTTCCTCAGAATTCTACACACAACACCCCATAATGACAACGTGAAAAAAGTTTACTTGAGGTTTTTGCAAATTTATTAAAAATAAAAAAAATGAGAAAACACATGTACATAAGTATTCACAGCCTTTGCCATGAAGCTTAAAATTGAGCTCAGGTGCGTCCTGTTTCCCCTGATCATCCTTGAGATGTTTCTGCAGCTTAATTGGAGTCCACCTGTGGTAAATTCAGTTGATTGGACATGATTTGGAAAGGCACACACCTGTCTATATAAGGTCCCACAGTTGACAGTTCATGTCAGAGCACAAACCAAGCATGAAGTCAAAGGAATTGTTTGTAGACCTCCGAGACAGGATTGTCTCGAGGTACAAATCTGGGGAAGGTTACAGAAAAATTTCTGCTGCTTTGAAGGTCCCAATGAGCACAGTGGCCTCCATCATCCATAAGTGGAAGAAATTCGAAACCACCAGGGGCCTCATGTATAAACGGTGCGTACGCACAGAAATGTTGCGTACAAACGTTTCCACGCTCAAATCGCGATGTATAAAACCTAAACTTGCCGTAAAGCCACGCACTTTTCCACGGTAACTCATGCCCTGGCGTACGCAATTCTCCGCTCAGTTTTGCAGACTGGCGGCACCCAGCGTCAAAGCAGTGCTACTGTTCCTGTGTGGTCACCCTTTCTTTCTTAGACCCACATTCCTGACGCGGCTTTATAAATACACTGAAACTAACTGCATATTGTTTATTAGTGTAATGCATCTGATTGTAATTAACCTGCAGCAATATAATGGTCCAGGGAATAGCCATATTATTTCAAATACCATAACTGCTTTAGCGTTGTTACTCTCAATGCATCTTCTTCTTCTTTCAGCTGCTCCCGTTAAGGGTTGCCACAGCAGATCATCTTTTTTCCATATTACTCTCACTGCACCACTCGGAGTATTTATATCACTGTATCTGAGTGGGGAATCACAGCAGCAGCTGATTGGAAAGAGAATTATCGGTATACAGCATGAAGCAGACGCTTACTCAGCCACGGCAAAACGTTTCCGAGACTTCCATGTACGGACTTCGCGATTTAGAAAAAGTTTCAACTCAAGAACTATAAATGCACTAAATCAGTCCATCAAGTGCTCCTTGTAGAACTGTTTGGACTTATAAGTACAATCACCTCACTGTAAACTTGGTATACAGTTATAATATTGCACAACCTGCGCCACTTTATAAAGTGCGTATTTACATATGATGACGATATCATTTTTAAGATGAAATGCAGCAAAATATGTTGATTATATTATACAGATAAAACTTTAACTTCATTTAAATAATCTGTATTGTTAATAATTAAACATGTGAGGACACGGTGCCGCAGTGCTAGCTAGTTCATGGATTGTTCCTGCATTGCGTTGTATTCTTGATCATGCTGATGTGACACTGGAAGGATAGACGGATAGAATAATTAAACATGTACTATGAAGATATTTCAATGTTCCTTAAAAGTTTTGAAGAATCAGCATTCTAAGCTTACAAATGGCTTCATGTCTATTACAGAGCTGATTGTGTGGCGATTGGGTATTTGGAGAAAGAAAAGTAAGGACAGGAATTGGAGGTTAGTACGTTTGAAAGAGACAGTACTGCTGCAATAAATTATTTCATCGAAGGTTGCGCATGGTGCAGCAAGCCTCTTGCATGAGATATGAACAAGCACTGTGCCACTGTGTTCCCATGTTTAATAACATGCTTTAACTCTTATCATCATGAAAAAGATATCACGTATACATCTCAGTATTTTAATTATTCAGAGAGCTGTAATATCACAAATGTAATGGATTCTGTGTCCTGTCGGAGAAAAAGAAAGCCCGTTTAAGAAGCAGGTAGTGATTCACACACAGAGCACATAGAAGATCAAATACAGAACAAAGCATTTAATGTGCTACTTTAGTTACAATGGGATTTTAGAAACTAGTAAATTAAACGAATTTAAGATGAAGTTTATGATGTTCTACTTTAATGGCAAAATAAACTACGTGATTAAAGTGGAAATTTCGAGATTAAAGTTGACATTTCGTGCTTTTTTCCCACTGTGTGCCTATTTTGTTTTGTCTGTACCCTAATAAGCTTTCATATGACACTCAGACGGTGGTCTACGACTTGCCTTTTCAAGGCGATTTTGATATGTGATTTCTTTTTTATTTCGGGCACTGTGCGACTTTGTGAACTTGAGCTTTCGAGTTTCTCCGACACTCTGTCACTTGATTAACTTCAATTTGTTGATTATACCACTGTTTAAACCAACAAATAGTACGTTTTTCCTTTGCCTCCATTTGGTATTCGCTGAAATTCTTATATTTTCCCACGTGCTTTTCCCATTTTCTTTTCACAGAAGGCTGAGCTTAAGGACTATTTATATTGATTTGCATATTCAAAGAGGCGTAATTCTGGGAGGAGTTGGGGCGGGACAGAAGGCGCGTGCACGTGCATTACTTTTGACGCTGATCGGAATTTATGTAGCGGAAGAACGTGGAAGTTTACGTACGTATAGATTCCTTCATCTGGGTTTTTCTGTGCGTACGCACATTCCTGCTTTTGTGCTTACGCCATGTTATAGTGTGAGTTCTACGCACAGCGTTATGCATGAGGCCCCAGGACTCTTCCTAGAGCTGGCCGGCCAACTAAATTGAGCGATCAGGGGAGAAGGGCCTTAGTCAGGGAGGTGACCAAGAACCCGATGGTCACTCTGTCAGAGCTCCAGAGGTCCTCTGTGGAGAGAGGAGAACCTTCCAGAAGGACAACCATCTCTGCAGTAATCCACCAATCAGGCCTGTATGGTAGAGTGGCCAGACGGAAGCCACTCCTTAGTAAAAGGAAAATGGCAACCCGCCTGGAGTTTGCCAAAAGGCACCTGAAGGACTCTCAGGACATGAGAAAGAAAATTCTCTGGTCTGAAGAGACAAAGATTGAACTCTTTGGTGTGAATGCCAAGCGTCACATTTGGGGAAACCTGGCACCATCCCTACAGTGAAGCATGGTGGTGGTAGCATCATGCTGTGGGGATGTTTTTCAGTGGCAGGAACTGGGAGACTAGTCAGGATAAAGGGAAAGATGACTGCAGCAATGTACAGAGACATCCTGGATGAAAACCTGCTCCAGAGCACTCTTGACCTTAGACTGGGGTGACGGTTCATCTTTCAGCAGGACAACGACCCTAAGCACACAGCCAAGATATCAAAGGAGTGGCTTCAGGACAACTCTGTGAATGTCCTTGAGTGGCCCAGCCAGAGCCCAGACTTGAATCCGATTGAACATCTCTGGAGAGATCTTAAAATGGCTGTGCACCGACGCTTCCCATCCATCCTGATGGAGCTTGAGAGGTGCTGCAAAGAGGAATGGGCAAAAATGGCCAAGAATAGGTATGCCAAGCTTGTGGCATCATATTCAAAAAGACTTGAAGCTGAAGACTTTCCAGATGCACTGTATATTAAACATCAAATCAAAGCTTTCATAAAGATTCAGCCAAAAGTATAACATTTTTAAAAAATTGCCAGAGGCATAAATCTATCTCTTACTCAAATACATGCCAACTATATTCAATTCAGAATTGATGGTAAACTTATTGACATTGAATACAGATGAATATATGCTACGGTTGAATAATTACTACGTCATTGGTCAAATTACTACTGCTACCATAAATTGATCCCAGTTTTAATGTACCTGTATGTACCACCTAATTTTCAGCGGTCTTGTTAGACCTCATACTGATTGAATTGACAAAACTAATGTTTCAGATTAACTAAAACATCACTAAAGACAAACAAGAACATTTTATTACATATAAGATACATACCCGAAGGTTAATTGTACTGTTACCCCATGAGGAAGTGTCCAGTGAGAAAACTGCATAGCCATTTGAGTCGGTCTTAAGAGTCAGAGTCTCATTTTGAGCATCTCGAGCCATGTAGAGGTACACATTTTCTTTAGTCAATGGAGAGGAATCAGGTTTAGTCACTTTAATCTAAGAAATAAAGAATAGTTTGAGATAACTTTCTAATAAAGCTAAATTACAGAGAAATTATTAAAAATCCAACAGAAACATGGACATATACAATTGCTGTATGTACAGGACCTGTAGAAGTAAAGTTAGTCAGCATAATAGACCAAGCTGTAGGTACATTCAGGAGGGTTTAACTAATGGACAACACAAGGCACTGGCGCCCTGCCCAGGGTTTGTTTCCTGCCTTGCGCCCTGTGTTGGCTGGGATTGGCTCCAGCAGACCCCTGTGACCCTGTAGTTAGGATATAGTGGGTTGGATAATGGATGGATGGACAACACAAGTCATATATACACCTTCTCATATGAAATTCTGTAAAGGAGACCAATACTTGTTGGAGCACCATGAAAGGGTTGAAAGAGCATATGTTCAAAGGCAAAAGAGTAATATGTCCTAAACCACACTGTTCACTAATCCTCATAAATGTATAAAGCTTTGACAAAACTGTAGTCATCATTTATCTCCAGTGGACATGGATATTTCTAGTAAATGTATAAGAGACTTATAGTTTTAAAAGAGTGTTTAACTTGAGTTTTGGTGGGACACATTTATTTGGGAAAGCAGTCAATGTTGTAAAGATGTGGATAACTTTTCCAATGGCAATTGTAAAGACTGACACACAGGGTGGTTTCTGGGCATAGGCTGCCCAAGCAAAGGCCTAGACGACCCTCTAGTGGTCACGGCTCATTACTGCAGCCTTCAGGGGAGATTCCAATCTTTATTTTGTTTAGAAAAATGTGCCTGAACTGAAGCAGAACACAAAGAAATGTTTATGTTCTGCGCCTCAGTAGCAGCAACACTGTCTGCACTACTCAAAACACAATCTCTATGCTGTTGTACAGTATATACAGTACTAGGGCAGGCGGAGTGTGGCCTCTTCACTCCTTCTCCACACCTGTGTGCCATGTGAGTGACAGTGAAGCACAGCTACTTCAACTTCGGCAGTTAGCCATTATCAGGACCAAGAGTAAGGACTCACACATGACACATAGCCTGACAAATGAACACACAGCTGGTGCCCAGTCCCCTCCGCCTCCTCTTTAGGCGTGGGTGAGTTCAACTGACTTGGGTGCAGTCCAGACTCTGATGAATGACTGACTCCATTCAGGCAGCCACCCGCTTGCCTTGTTTCACTGGTTGGGAGGTACTAAGGTGAAATAGTGAGCCAGATGACAGGAGGTCTTGGAAGCAGGAGCACTGGCACTGCGGTAGGAACACTGTGGCCACTATACCACCAGGGTTTTTTTTAGCAATACATACACTCCAGGACCATTTAGAGTATAGGGTTTGTTTTAGTGCTTTTATAGCAGTTTCAGTGCAGTGTAGGGCCTCACCACGGACATGGACCACCAGTTGCTCTGGATTGGGAGAAGGTCGGAGCTTTTCCATGCAACTGGGGTCTTCTGAAGGAGGACATGTGACATGTGGACCTTGTTTAGGTGCAGGCTCCAAGTAGGTGCAAGGGTGCATTTCGCTCCGCGGTTAGTGGAGGCATAGGGTGGCCACATACACATGCAGAGGCGGGCGGTTCAGTCAGGTGCCTCAATGATGCCACAGAGAGACCGGTTCCTCGAACCTGCACCAAATTAGGCAGCAGGTTTAAAAAGGGCCTACATAGGTCAGGAGGGGGAGAGAAAAGAGATGAAGGAACAAGACAGAAGAAAAATGGCATCGGAGGTTAAAGGGAGAAAGAATCGAGAGCAAAAAAGTGAAAACCTGTGAGATAAGTCTCGGGCATGAAGGAGCATAGGATTGTTGCTCTTGGGGCCGGCTTGCCCCACTGCTTAATTGTGTGGTGTGGGAGAGAGCATGAAGGAGTCATCCCAGATCCGAGATATGACTGCGGGAATGTGAAGGATGATGGGAGGACGACCAGCACCAGGCAGTCTAGCAAAAGCCGTTTGGAAGCAGCTAAGACGAGGGTTGGGTAGTGATGAAGAGGCTGTTGAGTCTCCGTCAGCAGCACAAGTCATGAGTGAACCAGGGAGACGAAGAAGGAGGTGGGCTGGGACCATCCAGTAGTAAAAAGAACATTAAGGATCCAATGACTGTGTATTTTTAACCTCTAGTTTTGATGGATTTATTTTTTTGTAACTTTTTAATCTCCACCAGCGCCTTCATTTTATTGGATTATTTATTTATTATGGATTGAGCACTGCACTTTGAACACTGTGTGTTTTGGATTTTGTTTTAATAAAAGCACTTTTGCACTTTTTGCACCTATCTCCTGCATTGTGTTCTGTCCTCATCTGCCTGGCTCATCCATTCATGACTATCGACAATCTGGGGTCAAGAGGCTCTTTCTATTATAAGTGTTAGTCCTGTCTCTCAGTTAGTTTGGCTTACTTTCTATTAACACTCTGCCTTTCACCTCATATCTCTGTTAGCCTTTTGGTACTGTTTGCTGTTTCTTCCACCAGTAAGCCTTGTCCCAGCTGTCTTTCCTGCCTTAGAATCACCGAGTCACTGGCTGTAAATGGCTTTAAGTCCCATCCCTGACCTCCAGCCAATCATCTAGGATTTAATCACCCTTTACAAAATCATGACCATGTGCTATCCTCTGTGGACCAGGGGGCATTCTGGCCTTTTTTTAACTTTCTTAAACTCGCCTTCCCTGCCAAGTAAAAGGTCAGGCTCCCATGGCAGAACTTTAAACTTCACAGTGGTAGTGTGTTTTGCTTATGGAAGTCCCCACATAGTCACACTGTCCTGAATGAGACCTCTCTTTGTACTAGTGTGAGTGAGAGTTTAGCTCTATTTCTTTTAAGCTTTTAAAAGGACTCTCCCTTCTTCTGTGCCTCACCTATGTCCACTATTATATCATGCAACACTTTAGATGACACCAGCAATTTTGAAAATAATGTCAGGTAGTTACAATATTCATGTAAACACAGACAAAATAAGCAATTTAATAATCCAAATTAAGCAAACTTCAAGGAAGGAAATCAAAGTCCTTGGATAATAGAACATGAAGGTGATTCAGCTCCAAAAAGCTGATATGTCATTTATTTGTCATGAATAAAACATATTCCTAATTCCTAGCATGGAAAGAGACAGAGAGAGAGAGGAGGTTAGGAGCATGCGCTGATACAGTGCATTGCTGCACCCACCACATGACAAACAAACTCAGGATCCAGATTATGACCGAGTGCAGCCATGCAATGGGTGACACCTAAGTACCACACTAGATCAGGTGGCTGGAGTGCCAATTCTGCCACCATCCCCCAAGTTTTTCCCTGCAGGTTGGAGGGCCTACATGGATGAATGCAGATTAACATCATACCCAGGACAGAGCAATTGCAGGTTAAGGACCTTGCTCAAGGGCCCAACAGAGCAGAGTCCCTTTTGGCATTTACGGGATTCGAAACGGCAACGTTCGAATTGCCAGTGTAAATCCCTCGCCTCAGAGCCACCACTCAGCCCATGGAAAAACATGGAGAGACAATATAACAGATAGACTGAGGAGAGAGTTTTAGCAAGCTGAAAGTGTGAATTGATATTATTTCAATTAACAGATTGCATTTAGCTGATTTAGTCTTCCTTCAGAAAATTATCTTCAACACTGGTAACCAAAGACAAAGTACTAGAGCCACGACCTACCTTTCCTTTGAAAGGAATTCCCTCTTTGTAGACACTGTCAGTCTCTTCAAAATCCACGTTAATCAAGACATTAGTGAATTTAAGAAAGCCACCTTCTTCAAGTTTCACATCTTTCATGAAAGGTATTAACGGAATTGGAAAGATGGGAGATATTGTGTTAGGGATATAGCAAAGATCTTCTGCATACTGTATTCATTTTATTAATACTTTGTTTATACATTTGGTATCAAAATGAGATTTGTACTGTATGTGTACAAATTTTTTCAGCCCTGATTCCCCAATACAAGTACAGGCTGAAGCTTATTCTGAGAACATCAGGTACAAGGCACGATACATTTCTGAATGGGAGCCAATCATTTCATTAATTCTTGTGCTTTTAATGCTCGTTCATTCCGAGCAAAATAAGTTAACTATCAAATTTGCTGCTTCATTTTGGACTATAGGAGGAGACTTACTCACAAATGAAGGACACACAATTTAATTCGTCACTCTGTAACTAACATCTTTTCAAAGACTAGAGTGGAGGATGTTTCAGTGACATCGTTTTAAAATTGCATGAAATATAAACAAAAGTACAAAATGAATGCACCTGTTCCTTCTTCTGTCAATTCAGCATCAACCTTAAAGGAGTTTTGATAGCTTGAGGAATTCAATTTAAATTCTTGAAGTTCCACAACTTGAGTTCCACAACCAGATTTTTCAGTCTAAAGAGAAAAAAAAATGGTAGTGTTTTTTTTTATAACTTTAACAACAATAGCATTATACTTCTGAAAATAAATTATAGTATTAAAGTATTACTATAGTTATCAATACATGTTTCCTGTTTGTGTACTACTTCCATAAGTATTTATTTAACAATATTTTTAAAAAATGCATGTGCTTTGCCCTGCATGGAGTTTGCATGTTCTCCGGTGTCTGCGTGGGTTTCCTTCGGGTGCTCCAGTTTCCTCAGACAGTCCAAAGACATGCAGGTTAGGTGCATTGGCGATCCAAAATTGTCCCTAGTGTGTGCTTGGTGTGTGTGTGTGTGTGTGCGTGTGCGTGCGTGCGTGCGTGCGTGTGTGTGTGTGCGTGCGTGCGTGTGTGTGTGTGTGTGTGTGTGTGTGTCCTGCGGTGGGCTGGCACCCTGCTCGGGGATTTGTTCATGCCTTGGGCCTTGTGTTGGCTGAGATTGGCTCCAGCAGACCCCCGTGACCCTGTGTTAGGATATAGCGGGTTGGATAATGGATGGATGGATGGATGGATGGAAGGATGTGCTTTGCACATTTTAAGCATATGACTAGATTAGTTGAAATATGGATTGGGTGACACAAATAATGCAGGATGTTTAACATGGACATTTTTCATATAGTTTACTGTTGTCCAGCGTTGGTCACCATATACAGTATATCCATTCTATCAGAAATGTTATCTTCGTTCTCCATGAAAGCATGGCCATAACTACACCCAAAGAGGGTAACTTACAAAAAAATATATAAATTTTGGGTGCAGTATGCCTCTAAGTAATTTGAAAAGAATGAAGGAATAAAATATTTCTCATTGAATTAAGGTTTTAAAAATTCCCAATTTTGTTATATTTTCCTCTCAGTTTATAGTGTTCAAACTTAGGATCATAAGTATAAACAACCTGGGAATACTTGAAATAAATAAATGGTAATGAAAAGCAATGAGGAACCATGAATATTCTTAGACTTTCATTGATCTCTTACATCTTGTAAAGCAAAGATAATAGAAAGATTGTAACAGATAGCTTTCACTACACTGTTATAAGAGTACATACTCAATTTACAACAACAAAATATCATTTCAATTGCATTATTTTGGGGGATTCATGTTATTGTCTATAGAAGTGATTGTTAACCTGGACTTCAGATGTTTTGCTCTACATGAAGGCATGATTAAAGTATGGTGAGTGACTGTGAGGAGGTACTTTAAGAAGATGTCTGAAACAGCAACAAACACACACGGAAATACCCAGGACAAATTCACGCACCAGCAGAAAATAAGAGACAGTCATCTTGAAGTCTGTTGTTCAAAAAATGTAATGTATGTTGCTTTTCATAAACTTAGACATGGTCTCATTGTTGAACTCCTAGAGTAGTAAGAAAAATTCTCATTGATTGATATGCAGTGTGATACTGCCATAGTGTACATAAATTATACATATAATGTGCAGCATTTCCTGAAGTAAGATCAGTCCCATATCAGATCACAATTATACCACAATGTGCCAGGTTTTGCTTGGTACTATGCCGAGACCACCATTTTTAAAAGGGTATGGTCCACTTGTTTTAGTCTGTGCCAGAATGCAATTGGCCTGTTCTCATCAACCTAAACAAAGTACAGGGGAAAGCTCTATCGATTTTAAAACAAGTTCCCCAAATAGGCATGAAAACTCCTTTACTCACCTTAGTTGTATATTTCTTGCAGATGTCTGTGCTCCTATCATGTCCAAAAAACCAAAAAGCACTCCTGCAGACACTTAATGTTATAGTGCCCATAACTGGCTTTCCATATGTATACCTAAAAAGTGAAGCTCTGTTTAAATATTTGTCTTTGGTCCTTAATTACGTTTCCTCCCAATTAATGCAATAACATTTTTGAGGATTAGCAACAAGCATAGTGTAGTTACTAATGTCTTCATATGAGTCAGGCAGGGTTTCTGTTTCTTTGTGAAGCACAATTAGTATGAGACATCAAATGAAAAAATTAAGTGAGTAAATGAAGATGAAACAAGTTTTATTTTGTTTACTTTTACTTACTTTCCGCAAACTTGAATACTGACTTCTGTGTCTTCAATAGTTACTGTTTCTGGCATATTAATCTTAATTTCATACTTTGGCAGAACTAAATGTGAAAGAGAAAAAGAAGTCCTCAGGCATAAAAATAACAGGTATAAAAAATCAGGTATAAAAAAAAATCACACAACCAGTGCAATAGGGAGAACAGTTCTTTGAAATGAGTTAAATGGGAAGATTAAATAAATAGGATCGATACAAAATTCATATTGCATTCAATATCATGTTCTTTTATACAAATTCCTCCTAAGTAATAATTAAATGAATACATACATACATAAATACACTTTCAGAATTTGATCTAAATGTCAAGATGCAAAGCACCTTGTATGGGAAATTGTTTTTTTTTCCCAACACAGGCAAGTTATTATACAGGACTTGATTAAGAACACAGTAATAGAAGAGAAGCAGTCTGAACTATTCGTAAGGCACTTTACTTATATAAAGCATACAACTTTCAAATGTAATATTTGCCTACTTATTAGTACTTATAGAGTGAAACTGTAATTCATTTATGCCTTCACCAGCCATTTAAATATCAGCTTCATAAACTACAAACTAAACTGTCCATCTTCTCACATTCAACTGGATAAAAAATGTTGCTCATGTAACATTAATAGATTTAAATGAGCTCCTTTTGTTTGACTCTTTAATGAAAAAATTTAATATTATTTTTAACCAAAATATAAAACACTCTCAGTATAATACTGAAATTAAAAATGAATAACCACTTAAATAAAATACATAAATACAGCAGCTCTGCAGAATACAATATGTTCACTATATATTGATTGTGTGCTTTGCATCTCACCATATTCTTTTACTTCAAATGTTTGGTCAATTTGTTTTCCATCCTCCTTCCATAGTTTTAGAGAATACTTTCCCAGTGGGGCTTCTGGAGTTGTGGGGTACGATAAATCCACAATTCCACCATTAGATGATATGTTAAGCCATTGCCCAATTCGATTAGAGCGGGGATCCTGGAACAACAGATATTTAAACTGCAGAGACTGCTGATCATGGAATATTGTCACTACTTAAAGTACTATGTAAACTCACAAAGTATAGCCTGTTATAAATATACAGCACAGTTTATTATCTGAAATAGCAAAGGCTCCTCTATTATGGTTATTATTGTATTTAAATTCACAAATATATTTATAAATATGAGAAATCTTTTCCTTTACAAACAAGTTAAGGGATGTTCACATTCTGCATAAATCTAAGGGTAACCAAAAAGAGGAAATTTGTAAGCACTTGATATATTAAACCAGAATTATGTAGAATTCTGATCAGTTGAGCTTATCTCACGCTTATCTACCTCTTTTCTTAACATCTAGTTTAATATTGGAACTACAGTATACTGTATGTCATAATTTGTTAAACACAAAAGCCGCCATTTTGCATCCTCTCTCTTTACTCAAAATATTCCAGTCATACCATATTTGCTTTGTAAGCATACTGTATATACATTTTAACCTAATGGCTGTATGATGGTGAGGGTCAGCTCCTTGCTCTCTCTTCATTTTTGGGAGCTTCTTGAACCTGACACCATTGATAACATAACAGGATGAGCATGGCAGATAAGGACAAACCACACATGAAGCAAGGGGATGGTGTAAAAGTGATCAGTGCTTTTATTTGAATCCAAGTCCAAAACAAGGGTTCAAAAAGTGCTCAGAAAATAGTTTAATAAATAAATAATCCATAAAAAGGTGTATCTGTGGAGGTGCCTTCTTTCTCACTGATGGATCCTCTGCTTATTCCATATGGGCCTTGAAGCAGAGAAGTCGCCCTACTGACAAACGCAGCTGACCTTCCGCAGGTCTGGGTCCCTGCCGTCCAATGGCTACGGTAAAGCTCCCTCTCTGGACCTAGGCTTTGGACCTCAATGGCCATGGCTCATGTTGGAACTTCAGCCATGAGGTGTCAGTGTCTCACGCTGCTCAAGGGGCCTTCTTTCCCAGCTGCCTCCCTTCTCTACTTCGAGCCTGCTCCCTTCAGCTCGCTCACACTGGTTCCTTCCACCTCCTGCCCTCGCTTTCGTTCTCCCTTTAACCTCTGTCTTTTCTTTTTCTCAGGTCTCTTTCTTTCTTGATTCTTCCTTCTCGCACTCTAACTCACACTTCCAATTTAAAATGGGGACATGGCACAGCTGAAGCAATCAGCAGCTCCTGCCGTCAATTAGGATCACAGACGATCCTTCACCTATGCACTAAGCGCAGGGCCGTCCACTCCTGTATCACACACAGGAACCACTCGCCATGCTACCACGCTCCATCACATGGAGATGCGAATGTGGTGATTATTTATTTAAAATGCCAAACAGCTGCAGACCTCACTTTACCACAGGCTGTTGCAATATCCAAAACTACATTAGTATAATATAGAATATTGTGATTTGGGTGGATTCAGTTTTGAACACAATGATTAGAGTAATTATACTTAATATAATATTTTCTACTGAAGCAGATTCCCTCAAGGCCTGTGTAAAACTTCCAATCAATATAACACACAAGTCTTTACAAATATCAGAGTAAAACCAGGGTACCTTTACAAAAGCCCACCAAAATAGAGCAGAAAAATGCAAACTCTGAAAAGTCAGTATCTGGTCAAGAAATTCAAACCCAGATTGCTGGCGTGGCAGTACTACCCACTGTGCTACCCATGTGTGATTTGTTATTATTGAAAGCTATGCACACCCCAAATTATTAAATGAGGAATTAAATTATTAAAAGTTGAAAGTTTAATAAAGATTCATCAAACTGCACCTTCAATAGTACTACAGCAATTCAATCGCTGCTATATCCTTTCACAACCTTATTATCATTATGGAAGACAATAAAAACACAAAAATGCATGCTTCAATAAAAGTAATTAATTGTGAGAAAACTTTAAATGTAGTAAAAACTTAAATTGTTCAGTGTAAGTACTAGTAAGTTAGGGTATTAACATAGAGTATATAAACTGAAATGATTGTCAGAAATAATCACAGATAAAATATTTTATTTGACTTACAATTAGTTCCACCATGGTATACTGAAAAATAAAATATAAAACAATGATTAACATTAGCAAGACTCACGATAGCTTACATATTAAGCTACTCTTGGCATTCCTCTGCAATCATGTAGTAATATGATTGTTATCAATCAGAGTTCATGAATCAACAATACCAAGCTCTAAACTAACTATAACTTAGTTTACTTTACTTTGCCTCTCAAAGAATTAGTTTAATTTTAAAAATATTTTCATCATTCTTACCTTTTCATTGATTGGAAAAAAATTTGCATCAATAGCAAAAATACGAAATTTAACTGAAACAAAAAAACAGTTTTGTGAGTATAAAGACACTTGATCATTTGTAAACAATTACAATCAGTTGTAATGCATCAATTCTTTCTATTCAAACACTGAAATTACTGCTAAAATCTGCAATAAAGACACACTAGGTATATAGATATTGACAAGCTGTGCTTCCATCAAAAGCTGAAAATCTTTTAAACAGTTACGCTGAAAGCCCATACTGTGTCCAGAGACACCCCTCTCTAGACTACCTACTTACAACCCTAGAACTGTCTGCTGAATGTGGGCTTCAGAATCTTCAAAGCATACAGTCCTAAGTGTTTTTTAGAATGTGTTGTTGTTTTCCATTGTGTAATGCTGCCAGCTACTTTGCAAATTTGAAAAGTGTTTTAGGAAGCAGTAGACACAATCCAGTGGATGTGCTATACTTGTGATTGCAGAGGCAAAGCTGTGGATGAATAATCTTACCAAACTGGAGGAAGTCAATGGCATACTATTGTGAAACCAATCACCTAATGCCACATGCTCAACCATTCTTTCCACTATTCTCTTCCAGCTGGTATACAGAGAAAATAAAAGTGAGCAAGGGAGGTACATAAACCTCTACCAACAGGACAAAACATGGGTTATGCTTGGGTAGCTTTATATATGAGATCAACCAACTGGAAATAAGTCCATACATATTGCGAGGGAACCCATGAATTCTGTGCTAAGTCAATGCAAGTGACATACACTTGCCTTTGAAAGTAACAATTTGACTGGACATGTCTAGCTGCAAAACATACTGAAGATTCAGAGGGAACTTCGGCCATCTGAAATAGAAGGAGTAATATGATGAGATGAAAGAAGTCTGTAGTACAAACATGCATACTTCTTTGCCACATTCTCTAAAGATCATAATCAGATGTTCCATCACCCTAAGCTGCCTGGTTGGACTGTCATTCATCTTCAATCCACCAGCGTAACCTTAAAAGTGATCAGTCCTTAGGCCAAGTTGCCTGAAGAAGGGCCCTAAGCTGGTGTCATTTTGCTTGACCTCTCATTATGGCTAACACGGTACAACAACCTACTACTTTTGTAGTCGTAAAAAACAAAACTCAGTAAAGAGATTTTGGGGGAATACTGCTCCCTATAGTCTTTTTCTTTATTGCAGGTTCATATACCATGTAATCTGTACCACACTGGCTTATTGTTCACGTCACACTGGAGGAGTGCACAACGTTAATTAAAAATCTGACATGTTGCATATTTTTTCACACAAAGATATACTAAAACCCAGCATTGTGCACATTACTGTGTCTTCTCCTCAGAAAAACTCAGTACAAGGAACCGTATCCCCCTCCCCCAAAAACCATTATATAACAACCGCCTCATCCTAGTTGAGGATATGCTCACTTCTGCCGATTTTTTTTTCACTACAGATCTTTAGTTAATACTAAATGACAGTCAGACACGTGGATATAGTGCATTAAAACATGAACTAAACATGTTTCTTCTTAGTGTATTTAGCTGTATTTATCAATTGCACCTGATGACCCTGAATCTCTTGATTCACTAACACAATGTCTAACTTGTATCTCAGAATGGATAAATAGTAACTTTCTCAAATTAAATAAAGAGAAAACCGAAATCTTAGTGACTGGCAATAATGGATACAATGAGGCTATTAGAAATAAACTGGATGCATTAGGATTAAAAGTCAAAACGGAGGTAAAAAGCTTAGGGGTAACTGTTGACTGTAATCTAAATTTTAAATCGCATATTAATCAAATCACTAGGACAGCATTTTTTCACTTAAGAAACAGAGCAAAAGTTAGACCTCTTATATCATTGAAAGATGCAGAGAAATTAGTTCACGCATTTGTTTTCAGTTGACTAGATTACTGTAACGCACTCCTCTCAGGACTACCCAAAAAAGACATAAATCGTTTGCAACTAGTGCAGAATGCAGCTGCTAGAATCCTTACCAGGAAAAGAAAATCCAAGCACATCTCTCCAGTTTTGATGTCACTACACTGGTTACCTGTGTCATTCAGGATTGACTTTAAAATTCTGCTTATGGTTTATAAAGCCTTAAATAATCTCGCCTCATCCTATATATCGGAACATCTGACACCTTATATTCCATATCGCAACCTCAGATCCTCAACTGAGTGTCTCCTTAGAATTCCAAGAGCAAAACTTAAAAGAAGTGGTGAGGCAGCCTTCTGCTGTTATGCACCTAAAATCTGAAATAGCCTGCCAGTAGGAATTCGCCAGGCTAATACAGTGGAGCAGTTGAAAAAACTGCTGAAAACACATTACTTTAACATGGCCTTCTCATAACTTCACTGTAATTTAAATCCTGATACTCTGTATATCGAATTCATTATAATAACTATTCATGGTGGCTCTAAAATCTGTACTAACCCCTACTCTCTCTTCTGTTTCCTTTTCCAGTGTCCTTTTGGTGGTGGCGCATGATGTTCCAACAATGATGGATGGATTAAAACCCAGAAGTCTGTATGACCATCAGCATCAAGTGACTCCATGAGAACCCTAACTACAAAGAGGACTACAGTAATCCCTCCTCCATCGCGGGGGTTGCGTTCCAGAGCCACCCGCGAAATAAGAAAATCTGTGAAGTAGAAACCATATGTTTATATGGTTATTTTTATATTGTCATTCTTGGGTCACAGATTTGCGCAGAAACACAGGAGGTTGTAGAAAGACAGGAACGTTATTCAAACACTGCAAACAAACATTTGTCTCTTTTTCAAAAGTTTAAACTGTGCTCCATGACAAGACAGAGATGACAGTTCTGTCTCACAATTAAAAGAATGCAAACATATCTTCCTCTTCAAAGGAGTGCGCATCAGGAGCAGAGCATGTCAGAAACAGAGAGGAAAGCAAACAAATCAATAGGGCTGTTTGGCTTTTAAGTATACGAAGCACCGCCGGTACAAAGCTGTTGAAGGCGGCAGCTCACACCCCCTCCGTCAGGAGCAGGGAGAGAGAGAGAGAGAGAGAGAGAGAGAGAGAGAGAGAGAGAGAGAGAGAGAGAGAAAAACAAAGTCAAAAATCAATACGTGCCCTTTGAGCTTTTAAGTATGCGAAGCACCGTGCAGCATGTCGCTTCACGAAGCAGCTGCACACAGAAGGTAGCAACGTGAAGATAATCTTTCAGCATTTTTAGACGAGCGTCCGTATCGTCTAGGTGTGCGAACAGCCCCCCTGCTCACACCCCCTACGTCAGGATCACAGAAAGTCAGCGCAAGAGAGAGAAAGAAAAGTAAGTTGGGTAGCTTCTCAGCCATCTGCCAATAGCGTCCCTTGTATGAAATCAACTGGGCAAACCAACTGAGGAAGCATGTACCAGAAATTAAAAGACCCATTGTCCTCAGAAATCCGCGAACCAGCAAAAAATCTGCGATATATATTTAAATTTGCTTACATATAAAATTCGCGATAGAGTGAAGCCGCGAAAGGCGAAGCGCGATATAGCGAGGGATCACTGTATTTCATTTATGTTAGGTAGAATGCCCAGAGGGGACTGGGTGGTCTCGTGGCCTGGAACCCCTACAAATTTTATTTTTTTCTCCAGCTTTCTGGAATTTTTTTTTGTTTTTTCTGTCCACCCTGGCCATCGGACCTTACTCCTTTTCTATGTTAACTAATGTTGTCTTATTTTAATTTCTTATTTTGTCTTTTATTTATCTTTTGTTCATTATGTAAAGCACTTTGAGCTACTTTTTGTATGAAAATGTGCTATATAAATAAATGTTGTTGTTGTTGTAGTGTGAATTGCATGATTTTTGCTGGAAGCAATGGCAATTTATTTTGTGATTTTTTTTTTCCCAAAACACTGAGTTTCGCTGCAAATTCAATTTGTGGAAATTGTTCCACTTCTCACTAGCGGCCATCAACCCTGATGATTTTGTTTGAAATGCAAGTGTATTAATCATTACATTAACATCGCACTCTAGGTGGTGATGTTGTTTGGTTGACAGATCACACTATAGTATCTCATGCCACTTGTTTCAAACATTTTAAGTCTTTGGGTTGAAATGATAGATAGATAGATAGATAGATAGATAGATAGATAGATAGATAGATAGATAGATAGATAGATAGATAGATAGATAGATAGATAGATAGATAGATAGATAGATAGATAGATAGATAGATAGATAGATAGATAGATAGATAGATAGATAGATAGAACTTTATTTGTCCCCAGATGTCCTCCTGGGGACAAATAAAATTTATCTATCTAAAAACAAAGTTGTGTCTAGAGAATAAACAAGCCAGAATTGAGCTTTATAGATTTACAGATAGTCAGTACTGTATATAGCAAATAAATAAATAGGCACACACCTGTTTGTCCTGGTTTATAGATCGGTTTGTCTGTCTGTATAAAACTCATAGGTGTTAATGAGGAAATAAGCACTTTTTTCTCATTTACAATCTCAAATGTTTTTCCTTTTAATCGTGCTTCAATACTGCCTACAAGTTCATCATTCACCTGTGGAACCTGTAGAAGCAAAACAAGAAAAACCAGAGAAAAAAGGAATGAACAATAGTAAGAGAAATATAATTTGTTTTACCATAGTATGATAATAGACCAAGAGTGAGGTTTTCAGTCTACAATTGTTCAGTTAGTCAATGGTATGGGAAACACTCAGTAGAACTAAATGAACTTGGTGGGCACACCTTTGTCTCTCAGGCCCTGTCTACAATAATAAAATTTCATATAAAATGCATACATTTGTCTACTTTTTCAGCCTTTCATCCACACTACTCTGTTGTTTTCAACCCCTGAAAATTAAGACTGTTGTTTTTTTTTATTTTTCTGAAACTGTAGCATCAGCATTTTGTTGTGGATGGATGTAAACATGGTTTTCAGAAAATTATACTCTAATTGCACTCTAATTGGTTTCTACTTATTTCGTGGCCCTTCCCCAATTGAATACTGATAATTACAACACACGTTCCCTTATTGGTCATTAGTGCTGATCAGTGAATTTTGCCAAAGCGTTATTTGCAATGAATTTCGCCAAACAGTTATCCAGAGCAAATCTGCTGCGTTCTCATTCACCCTTGTTCGTTGAATTATTTACTGATAATTCATCTGGTTAAGAAGAGATTTTTTCAGTGTCTCATAATGCTTTGCACGGCCAGAGCAATATTCCCCAGAACTGTAACAGCCAACATTGGAGGGAACCACCCCCTGGGTATATAATGCTGATAATTTGCATTACAGACTAGTTACGCAGCTTGCACATCTCTTACTATGTTCTTTCTTCTTTGATCTCACAGAGGCACAGTTGCACAGTGGTTGGCACTATGAAGAGCACATGATCATGCTTACAGCAGATTTGAACATTGGGAGAAACTCTGGCTTAGCAGAACAAACTTATGCAGATATAAACAGAATATGAAGACTTTATGGAAACCAAAGGTGCTAAGGCAGCTGGTGGACTACTATAGCATCACTATTCATATCAGTTTTTTACTTTTTCCTTAAAAACAAATCCTATAAAATGTAAAGCCATAAAGGCACATTAATACTGTGTATAGTAGGTGAACTCAATTTAAGGATCTTAACAAGTAAGTAAATAATGCAAGTTCTCAAATTTTATTTTTATGAAACATAAAGCATAAATAACAAGTTATCTGTGCTTGTCGCCAAATGTGTAGGTTGATCTTCAAGTTCCACATCAATATAAGAGAAGGAGGCACGTGCCCTATGCGTGCGTAATTAGCCACGTGAAGAATGAAAACAAACCTTGAAAGAGCCTGACAAAAACACAGGAGACTCTATGAAATAATAATAACAAAAGATTTTAATCTTTTTGATAGAAGAAAAAGTGCAAAGCATCAGCACAGTTTGGAGAGCCTTCAGCACGATTTCAAAAAATAAAACGAGCCAGCGGCTTCAATCATGAAACATCACTTTGAATTTTTTTTGCCTTTCATTTTTTTTTCCTTTTCTCCCAGGGTTGAATATTTTTTCCAAAAAACTCTGTTTTCTGAAAGGTACATAAAGCAATAGTTTCTCACATAATTCAACATAAAACATCTGTTTCTGCATGCATTGCCATTGTGCACTACTGTGGCAGCAGCAGTGCAGGGTGGGTGGGGCGGCAAGCATCAAGCTGCTGCCAGACTGTTTTCTGAAAAGCACACAAAGAAATAGTTTCTCACATAAATCAACGTAAAATGACCTACATATTTTTCTCTAGCCTGTTGACTAGAAATTCAGCATTTCCACTTATGTTTTTTGATGAAATTTTGAGTCATGGTTGCCTTTTTGGGCACAATAATCAGTCAAGTATAGTTTGCTGATGTTTCCCTAGCCCTCAGGGACACTTTAAAGATGATTGCAGCATTATAATCCATTCAAATCTAGTTCAGTTAGTTCATCCCTATTTACTTCAATGCATTTCCCAAAGTGTGGTGATATTCGCAAACACTTCTATGTTTTCTCCGAACTTGAGGCAAAGCAAACAAAGCAGAGTTTGCTCATCACTATTGGACATGGAAGAATGCATTTTCTAACATAACAGGCATAAAAGTATTTCTTTCATGGTGCTTGTTGTGCTGTTTGCCTGTATGCATTTAAAATGCATTTTGTAGTCTGAATGCTGCATTCTGTACAAGCGTAAAAAGCAAATTACTTATCAGTCACTACAGTTTTGTGATAAATCTTGTGGCCAGCATCATTACTGTTGTAATGAAAAATTTATAACTCCATGAAAATCAGATTGTAAATAATTCAGTTGACCAGCCTCTAATCAAAATTTATTACTTAGACGTAATCTGTTCAGTAAGGATCGGAGCGCATTCCGCAGCAAAATTAACAATAAGGCACATAACGAAGTGTATGTGTGTAGAACGAGGCTGAACTCACAATATTACAGGACAATGACACAAAAGCACGATGCAGTAAAGCGAAGATATACACGCACACACATGTTTGTTTATTTACTTATTTCCTTTATTGAGTCAGTTTAACAAATGGTACAAAATGTGATCCAGTTGCTGTGAACTGCTTATAATTAATCATCTTGTGAATGAAATTAGAGCTAAATATTTCTAAACACTTTTTTAAGTGTTCCTTTAATGTTTACTTTGTTTTTATTTAAAGACAAGATGACCATCTCCAGTTCTGAAGACTGTTTCTTTCAATGGTAATCAGTGCATTAATGTGATATGAGGGAAATGCACTGCAGCTCGTGCTACCAGAGTCCTGCACACAATGATAGTTTTGAAAGTGCATAAAGCACAGAGGACTCTGATGTTTACTGGGGTCTGAGTTTTTCAATACACAGTCCCATCAAGGAGTTTGCCAGTGATGTGCCATGCGCAAGGTAGATGAAGGTCTACATCATCCGTATGCAAACAATGTGTAAACTCCAGTGTGGATGGAGATAATTTTTGTTTAAAACCTCCACCCTCCTTGAGCCACTAGCATTGTTCTGTCTATCTCCATTGTAACAGAATAGCAAGGACGCAGGAGCCACCCCAGTAGTGATCTACCTAGATGTGTTCCGACTCTATGCAACTTTTACCTTTCTTCAGCCACCTGATGCATTACTAATAACATCTAAAAAAAGTAATTCTCTGAATTCCTGATCTATATATTTCTTCCATTTTACCAATAGATATAAATTAAAATGCTGCATTTTCTGTACAACACTATTTGTCCTACAATTAAAATACAATTGTAATATCCATTTCCAGGTGGGAGAAATAAATCACACGAATAAGTGTTTGTAGCGGTCCAAAAGAAAAAAAGGCTTTATTGCTCTTCTTCTTTAGCTGGACATGCAGACTCAAAAATAAATGGTGCCGAACGGAAAGACAACCATGTGTCAACCACCCACAAAACTAGTTTAAACACTTTTTTTGGTATTAAGTACTTTCTTAATAATTTCTGCCCCTAATCATCCTAGTGGCTGCTTTATTTGAGATTGGCAGATGGGACTCCTCTGCCCGCCCCTTTCCACAGTACTCTGAACAATCCCATTTGCATGGCTTTTAGGACACGCTGACTCTAATTTTCTTGACTGTTACAATATTAAGGTTATTTTACTTTTACTTAACAAATACATGTAAACCTTATAATAATACAAATCAGGTCACATGTAGTTTAAATCACTTAATATGCTAAGACAGATAGTCATGAAATTGCAAACAAGCAGGTAGGCCCTGATGGACTTAAAAGTTGTTATTGTAAATCCTTGTGTTCCTTCTGGCAAGCCAATATTATTAAAAGTCTCTGAGTTAATAGGGAAGAAGGTAATATTATATTGTTATACCTTAAATCATTTTGGAAAATAACTAATGACCACTTTACAATGTAATTTTAAGAGAAATATATTGCCATATAATATAAAAAGTTGTAAAGCCACAGCTCTTTTTGTAGTAATCTGGAACATTTTCATTTTTTAAATGGATATTTACCAGTCTGTTCTCTCTATCATTTCTATCCATTTCTGGATGACAGTGGGTGGAGCCTATCCCAGCAGCACTGGTGTTACCAGCCCAAAATAGGGTACAAACATCTACGCTTAGCAAACAACATAATCTGTACATTTTTGGGATTTGGTAAGAATACCGGAGTATCTATAGAAACACTCTTGAAAACATGAGAACCTCACACAGATATAGTTGTTACTATGGCACAGGATTCTAATCAAGTCTATTGGAGCTGTGATGCAGATGTGAAAATTATTAATTACTAGTCATTTAGCCCGTTACAATAACAGGCGCTAGAACAGTAGTGCATAAACATTAGTAGGAACAGTATATATTAAATGGCACGGGACTTTGACCTCATTCTTTTTGTTGGTCGTATTTTTCTTTCTTTCAGCCTTTCTTTTGTTGATGTTTACTTGCTGAGCTGACCGTTGTTCATGGGCTGCCGCCGTGTATTGTGTGTCTAATTTTCTGTGACAGTAATACTGTCTTGTACGGCTCTATTCAATAAGGATGCGCACAAAAAGGCGAGCTTCAAAAGGGCGACCTCAATTGAGCGCGGTGAATAAAGGCATTCGTAGATAATTTAGTTCAAATGGCTCTGGAATATGTGAAGAGCAACAAAGGTGCAGATCTTTATTTACGTGCGCCTTTATTTGCTGCGCCCAATTAAGGTCGCCCTTTTGAGGCTCGCCTTTTTGTGTGCGCCCTTATTAAAGGATGCCTGTGCGCGCCCTTATTGAAGGATACCGTCTTGTACGTCCGCTGGCTTGTACGTCCGTAATATACCTTTAATTTTCTCTGGCGGTAATACAGGCATGCGCGTCGGTAATATGCCTTTAATCTCCTCTGACAGTAATACTGGCTTGTATGTGGCTGTAATATGCGTCACTGTATTGTGTACCTTTAATTTCCTCTCGCAGTAATACTGGTTTGTATTTCCGTAAAACGCCTCTAACTTTCTCTGACAGTAATATTGCGCGTCGCACCGTGCCCCGCGCATGCGCACTTCATCAGAAGACACCCACACACGGACACCTGGACGCACATAGGGATTTTATATATATAGATTATTTTATTTCAGAAGGTGACATTTGAATGTACTAAGTACAGGGGCGGGAGGTAATTCTATATGAGATGCCCAGCAATGATATCTTCTCATATACTGCACCATCGATGTAAAACATGTAGTACTTATTTATTCATTTATTTATAATACACCATCTGTGTAATAAAGGTTTGTGATAGTACCTATTTATTCATGTATTAAGCTACTCATCAAATTATTCTGATACCAAAGTTCCATGTTGTCCCCTAGCCGACTATCCAATCATAAGTGAGTCCCTAAACCAGCTTATGCTTCATAAAAATAACTTAACTAAATGGATTATTTGTCATTACATTTCATATTTATTTAGGCTGAATAAATTAAAAGGTATCATATAAAAAGGGAGAATTATCGTGGGCCTTTTGAACATGAGCATTGATGACTATCAATGTCCTGTTTATATAAATAGTGAAGTATAAAGTCTTTATTTGCACAGCTCTCAAGCTGAAAGTCAATATTTAGGCATACAGTATTTGTTCAGGGCTTTTATGTACAAAACTTATCTGATTTGAAACCATGAAGTTATGAACGAATGTGACTGTATCCATAGCTGTTATTCAAATTGAAATAATGAACAGGGTGGCTAGCTGCAGGATTTAGCCCAAAAGATGGTCTTAGGCCAAAATGGCACTACAGACTATTGCTATCCACATGCCGGTGCACATGAGGTCAGTTTAAAAATGTGCAACAACATGCTGTAACATTATATGTTTGAATCAGAGACCCCAGAGAAAACAATGAAAGTTAGAAACTTCACTTAAAAATGTGTTTTTGTTGAAAGGAGTAAATAAAGATTATTTACTGAAACATATTGACACGTGGATCTGAGGAAGTACTGTAGGGAAAATATTTATAGGAGCACAAGAATGAGATCAGCTCTACTGCTTTCACTCAGCTGTTATATCCTCAGAGTAGACACATATACTGAATGGTAAATAATAATAATAATAATAATTCTTTACATTTATATAGAGTGCTCAGAGCGCTTACATAAGGAGTAGGGAGACACTTCAACCTCTACTAATGTGCAATTTCCTCCTGAATGATGTGATAGCATCCATTTTTGTGCCAGAACACTCAACACATATTTTAGCTGTTAGGTGGTGAAACAGTGAGAGATAGTTAGCCAGTTAGATAAAAGGGGATCATTAGGGGGCCAGAATGACCAGGCCGTTGTGGGCAATTTAGCCAGGAAAATTTCTTCTAAATCAAACCTAATATAAGAATTTAACATAAGAATCTTTTCATATTCCTAAATACACTCTAGACCAGGGGTGGGCAAATTCATTCCTGGAGGGCCGCAGTGGCTGCGGGTTTTTGTTCCAACCCAGTTGCTTAATTAGAAAACAATCCTTGCCGATAATTACATTTCATGGCTTGTTAGTGCTTTAACTCTGCTATGTCAAGTCAATCTCATATCCTAGATTTTTTTTTTCCATTCTAAGGATATCATCCAAATACTTTGAAGTGTAAAACGGATGGGTAATTCTCAATTCTTCACTTTTTTCTCTTCTCTTTCCTTCCAAGTATTTAATTAAACCAAATAGTGCACGATAAATACACACAGGTGTAAAGGGTAACAAGCAAAATGGATAACTGCTGGTTTCTTTTGTCATTTGCATCTTATTGCTAATAAGGAGCAATTAAAAACCAAGAATGCAGCTGTTTAAGACTTAAAAAAGCAATAAGGGTTCAAAATCTTAATGAGGGAGACAACTAAAATGAAGCAGAAGTGTTTCTAGAGCAATAAGTGCTTCTTATTAAGCAATTGGGTTGGAACAAAAACCTGCAGCCACTGCGGCCCTCCAGGAATGAATTTGCCCACCCCTGCTCTAGACAACCCAGCATTTATGTTCCTAGCATCCCAAGATGCAGTAATGCTGTCATTACACATTTGAAATGTTGAATCATACTATACATTATAACTGTAAAATCAATTCATTAGTCATTTTTTTTTCTTTGGTATCACCTGATTCTAACACAATATAGGCTTCAAACTAAACTTTGCACAACAAATAACCTTATGGAATCTAAATATATGATGATTAGGTCACCAAGCATGACGTGTAAAAATCTATTATATTTTAGATTTTCATCTTTAGCTTATTTCCTTTTGCTTTATTAAAAATATAGGGAACCTGAAACTATTGCTTATATAAAGTCCTTAATAGGCCTTTAACATTCTACAAATAATATTGATTTTGCATCCTGCATCCTTTCGATCAAACACCAAAGATCCAGGCCTACCACACAAGCTATCAAGGTCCAAGTAGAACTCTATCTGAGAATCTACTTTTGATTTCAGTACTGGATTTCTTCCTTTTAGGTTTGTTTTAGTCATCCATTATACCCCTTTCTTTCATGAATAGTGTCGCAGAGGCCACACCTTCCAATTATAACACTTTACTGAGGTGCTGCTGCAGAACATGAGATTGTAACCAGATGCTTAATAAAGGCGAGTCCCAGTGAAAAGCTGAGGCATTGTGTGTTTCACACCTTGTCAAGTTGTAGAGTTAAGCTTTGTTCTTGTGGTTGTTTTTTTTTTTCAAATTTGATTGTTCTTCTTTTGTAAAATGATTAACATCTATCAGAGTGGAATTTTGAGTTTAATTGAATTATTTGGTGTATGTTTTTGAGATTTCAAGAATAAAGACTTTTGGTTAACATAATGCAATATACCATTTACTTTTTTTATTTAGTAAACATTTTAGTTTTGGTGCTCTGAAAGAAAAATATCAAAGAGAAAACAAAATCAGGGTAGAATGTGTTATTCAGTAACATTAGAAAGGGTCTGAAATCTTTTGTGAGGCACTATGAGAATTTATCATTTCATATGAGTTTTTTGTCAGTTACAAAAAGCAAAATCTACTCTTTCTCTCTCTCACTCTCTCTCTCTCTCTCTCTCTATATATATATATATAAATATATATATATATATATATATATATATATATATATATATATATATATATATATATATATATATATATATATATATATATCCTCTTTAATAAAATACCTGTGTGCATCCAGGTGTCCGTGTGCGGGGCACGGTGCGATGCGCGATATTACTGTCAGGGAAAGTTACAAGCGTTTTACGGAAATACAAACCAGTATTACTGCGAGAGGAAATTAAAGGTACACAATACAGTGACTCATATTACAGCCACATACAAGCCAGTATTACTTTCAGAGGAGATTAAAGGCATATTACTGACGCGCACGCCTGTATTACCGCCAGAGAAAATTAAAGGTATATTATGGACGTACAAACCAGCGGACATACAAGACAGTATTACTGTCACAGAAAATTAAAGACACACAATAGACGGCGGCAGCCCACGAAGAACAATCAGCTCAGCAAGTAAACATCAACAAAAGAAAGGCTGAAAGAAAGAAAAATACGACCAACAAAAAGAATGAGGTCAAAGTCCCTTGCCATTTAATATAGACTGTTCCTACTAATGTTTATGCACTACTGTTCTAGCGCCCATTATTGTAACGGGCTAAATGACTAGTATATATATCCATCCATCCATTTTCCAACCCGCTGAATCCGAACACAGGGTCACGGGGGTCTGCTGGAGCCAATCCCAGCCAACACAGGGCACAAGGCAGGAACCAATCCTGGGCAGGGTGCCAACCCACCGCAGGACACACACACAAACACACCCACACACCAAGCACACACTAGGGCCAATTTAGAATCGCCAATCCACCTAACCTGCATGTCTTTGGAATGTGGGAGGAAACCGGAGCGCCCGGAGGAAACCCACGCAGACACGGGGAGAACATGCAAACTCCACACAGGGAGGACCCGGGAATCGAACCCAGGTCCCCAGGTGTCCCAACTGCGAGGCAGCAGCGCTACCCACTGCGCCACCGTGCCGCCCTAGTATATATATATAATCCTAAACTTAAAAGTGCAACGAATTTGTGCAATGATTTTATGTAATGTTTTTATATCACATTTTTTGTCATGCTTTAAATCGGGCTTATTTTAAAACCTACATATATATGTTTGATATCATTCTTTTCAGAATTTATTGAACTTTAACGTGATGTTGTTAGATTTTTAGATTCTTATTCCGTTTTTAAATTATAAACTGAAAAATATGAAGAACTCACCTTCAAGAAAAGACTTAACCAAAAGTGCCAAGAGATTTAACCATGCCCAGGGCCGGAAGTAAAAGAAAAAGAGTAGGACAGCTGCTGTACAGGCTTTTAAATGTTCGAAACGCTACACAAGACGCAGATCATCATCTTTAAAGTATTAAGTGAAGATGGAGCTGAGTCAGAAGGCAAAGCTGTCGATTTACCAGTCGGTCTACATCCCTACTCTTACCTATGGTGACGAGCTGTCGGTAATGACCGAAAGAATGAGATTGCAGGTACAAGCGGCTAAAATGATTTTTTTCTGCAGGGTGGCTGGGCTCTCCCTTAGAGATAGAATGAGAAGTGCAGACATGTGGGAGAGAAGCCAATTAAGGTTGTGCAGGCTTCTGATACGAATGCCTCCCTGTGGAGGTATTACAGGCACTACCAGCTGGGAGGAGACCCTGGGGAAGACCCAGGGCTCTCTGGGAGGATGTTATCTCCCAAATGGCTTAGGAACACCTTGGGATCCCACAGTATGAGTTGGCATACTGTGCCTGGAGAAGAAGACGTTTGGGCCTCACTGCTAAGACTGTTGCCCCTGCGACCCAGCTTTGGATAAGTGTTGGAAAGTATTAGTTGCTTTAAACAAATTACTCTCAAGTGTTGTATTTATTTTAGCAACCATTATAGATCATGTTATACTTTACTAAAATACACAGATCTTCTCAAATTTGAATGTTAGTTTCCAATAATGTATTTAATCACTACTTTATTGGAAACTATAAAAAAAGCACATTTAACCAGAGTGTTTATAATAGATACTGAATCATACTTTATATGTTTCTAAGCAAAAACGTCCTTGTGTAACCTGAAACTTGCAGACACTTAAATTTTACATACTAGAATTGAAGCAGGACATTTGAGAACGTTGATATTCATTCATATTTGTCATTTGACTTTCTTTGTTTTCAGGCACTCCCTACTGGCTATAGGCCTGTTCGAGCCAAATGCAATTTGCATATATTTCCCTGCTCCACACACACACTGTTAAATATTCAACCAGGACATAATAGGACTTTATCTAAATTATCTTATGACAGATTCATGTTTTTCTCTATACTGTGAACAAGGTAACAAGTTATTCATGATAGGCTCACCTGAAATTTAATGCGCTTGTAGAGATCTTTCTCCTTAACCTTTTCTTCCAATAAAGTCAGATTTTCTTTTTCCATCTTCAGAGTTACGATGAATGAAATTGTTTCATTAGGATGAAGGAGATGGACACTTACTACCCCAGTACTACCTCCAAAAATCTGAGAAGGAATTGTCACCACATATGTCCTGGGAAAACAAAAGAAAAACAGAACAACCGGTTAGAATTTCAGCTTAAGAAAAACACTTCATCTTTTACAGTTATAAAATGGCATTCTGTAGCAACTCCAGTAAAGTATGAGCTGCACTCAGATACAAAATATTTGTGACATAAACTTTCTTACATCTCTGCATCACTTGCAGCAAGACAGCCATGAAGTTGCAGGCAAAACAAAAGAACCACCTTCCACATGGTGGCCATTTAGCAGTGATCTTCCCTAAGGTGTGATGAACAGTGAAGGCTGAAATCAGAAATGAAGACTGAATTTATTCACTAAGCCTCTGAAAAGAATCTGTATTCTCTCACTCTCCCACTGCCTCCCCCTCTCTCTCTGATCCTCCCACTCCAATGTCGTCAAATCCCTACTCATTTTGTAATCTCACATGTATCTGTTACTGTTGCAAAATACAAATCAGTGGCTCTTTAACCAGGATTATCTGTCTGTGGGGGTTGTCTGTTTGCTGTGTACTCAAAATGTTAAAAGACAGTCACCAATACTTACATAAGCAACAAATAGAGGACTGACTGTAATATTTTAACTTTTCCAGTAAAAGCTGTCTTCAGAAGCATGAACAGGATGTAATCCGGGCACACAGTTAATGAATGCTGGAAGGCGGCCTATGGTTTACCTTTACAGAATGACAAAAATTCTTCAGATCATAATAACCAATGCCTTGTTTTCAGATCTTGTGAAAAGTCTGAACCACATGAGATTTTGCATCTGAAATGTTTATTTTATGAAAGACCATGAATAAATTACAATTCATATACAAGGGTTTCTATGATTGCTTTAGAAACAGTCTTAACAGACAAATCTCTGCTGATTTCTCCAGCACTTTCAATACTATTCAGCCTTCCCTGTTAAGGGGTAAGCTCAGAGATATTCCGGTGGATGAGCCCCTGGTGTTCTGGATAGTGGACTATCTGTCGGGCAGGCCACAGTTTGTAAGACTCAAGGACTGTGTTTCTGATACAGATATGAGTAACAATGAAGCCCCATAAGGAACAATACTGTCTCCTTTTCTCTTTACTCTGTACACCTCCTATAAATATAACACTAGGTTATGCCACTTTCAGACTGCACTTATGGGATGTATTGATAAGGGGGATGCGACAGAGTATAGGAGTCAGATGAACAACTTTGTTTCTTGGTGCAAAGAGAATTATCTGCTTCTTAACATCAGCAAAATCAAGGAACTGGTTATTGATATTCAGCACAACAAAGAGCCTTTGTGTCCAGTCATTATGCAGGGACTGAATGTAGTGGGGTCCATATCAATGACAGGTTGGACTGGTCTTGGGACACAGTAGAACTATATAAGAAATGGCAGAAATGGCTCTTCTTTCTTAGGAGACCATGTTCCTTTAATGTGGGAAGTGACATCCTTCACATCTTCTATAACTCTGTAATAGCCAGAGCGAACTTCAATGCAAGACGTTTGCATAATGCCTCACTGGGACTGGGACTGCCAGGTTAGAAGCTTTTCTTTCTTTTTAAGTTTTTCTACCTGTTTAGTCATTCTGGTGTGTTTTCCAACCATATATGTGTGTGTGTGCATATATTTATTTATCATCTATTTATGTATGTATGTAGAGAAAAGCCAAGCAAAATGACACCTTTTATTGGCTAACTAGAAAGATTACAATATGCAAGCTTTCGAGGCAACTCAGGCCCCTTCTTCAGGCAAGATGTAATACAGAAACTGAAGTTTCCTATGTTTATATACACACTCTAGGACAAGAAACAACATTGGTAAAAATTTAAACGAGAGATTTTGAATGTAAAAAATTAATAGATTCATTCAGGCTAGGGTTAATTTAGCAAGAGAGAAAAGAATAATGTATTGTCAAGATCTCTGAATAAGATAACTGTCCAACAAAGTCTTTTGAAGTTTGTAATGAGTTTTTTCAAAACAATGTGGATCTGTAGACAGGTTGTCTGTTATTCTGAGAGATGTAAACAATCCTCATATCTGGCCATAAAACTCTTGTCTTTATTCAATCCATGTTGTAAAGTATTAAATTTTAGCATGAGTTTAACTTCCCATTCTTTTCTCTCTTGCTGTGTTTTGAAGTTGCCCATAAGCACTGTGACCTTAAAGTCCTTCTCACAGTGTCCATGGCTGTTGAAGTGGGCCACCACAGGAACATCTGTGTTGCCATGTTTAATGTGGAACCTGTGTAAGTTCATTCTCTGGCGGAGTGTTTGTCCAGTTTCTCCCACATAGAGTGCAGTGTCAGGACATTTCATGCAGAAAATTAGGTAGACTACATTAGATGATCTGCAGGAAAATGATCCCTTGATGTGATGTTCAAGTCGGCAGTGTGGTATAACTATACGGTCTCTATCATAGATGTGGGCACATGTTTTGCATCTTTTCTGTAGGCATGGAGATGTGCCATTTTCTGTTGGTTCACTTAGGGAGCCTCGGACAATTAATTGTTGAAGGTTTGGTGGTTGTCTGTATGCCAGGAGGGGAGGTTCAGGAAATACATTTTTCAGTGTTTGGTCATTGTTTAGTATTGGCTGAAGTTCTTTTATAATTTTTCGAAGTGTTTCAAGATGTGGGTTGTAGGTGACAACAAGGGGGATGCGATCCTTGTTGTCTTTGTTTTTATATTCCAGAAGGTTGTCTCTGGGTATGGCAGTAGCTCTTCTTATTTGAGTGTCTGTTGTTTTCGGGGTGTAACCTTGTTTGATGAAATCTTGTCTGAGCTCCTGCAGTTGTTGATCACGGTCTGTTGGGTCTGAGCAAATACGATTGTACCGTATTGCTTGGCTGAAAATAATGGAGCGCCTTATATGCTTGGGGTGGAAGCTATCATTTTTCAGGTAGGTCCGTCTGTCTGTCGGTTTGTGAAAAATAGAAGTTACAAGGGTGTTGTCTTTCAGTTGAACAGTGATCAGACCAATGGCTAACACGGTACAGCACCCTAGTACTATGTATGTATGTATGTATTTATTTAAAGAGCTTCTGTAAAAAGCCAAATTTACCCCTTGGGACAAATAAAGTTCTATCTATCTATCTATCTATCTATCTATCTATCTATCTATCTATCTATCTATCTATCTATCTATCTATCTATCTATCTATCTATCTATCTATCTATCTATCTATCTATCTATCTATCTATCTATCGTTGCGGAAAAAACTTTCTTCTGTTTTCAAAGAAGTCATTCACGGAGACTAAATGAAAATGCAGAATGTTTCTTTATTTGAAAATAGATAGGTACACATGTCTCAGTCCATGGAGTGAGCAATCAATAAAACAATTAATTTCTTTTTATACTTTCTTATTACCATTACCTTATCTAATACATCACATCATCTGACTCTTAATATGCAGAAGTCTATCATCTTAGCCTATCGACTACAGCCACCAGTAACTTTGCATATGTGTCGATATTCCAATATTCAAAACATTGCTTCGTCAATAAGGATGTCCTACAGGTTTTCCCATTGATCTTATCACTGCTTCATAATAGGAGTATTTGGGCTTTCTCACTAGTTAGTCCTCACTTTTTAAGGGGGTGTTCATTACACAAATACTTCATTTTAACCTTTGCAACTACCTTGGTGGCTCCACTAGATGAGGCAAAAGCTTCAAGTGCCCAAGCTTTAAGCTGCATTTAGTTAACCCCTTAGTTGCCTTTAGTCCTTTTCCTTGTGCTTTTAATAATCCATTGTTACAACTTCATTTAAGTATATGCTTGTATTAAATTGCAAAAATTGTCATGTATTGATTGAAAATATTTGATTCAATATCTATCTATCTATCTATCTATCTATCTATCTATCTATCTATCTATCTATCTATCTATCTATCTATCTATCTATCTATCTATCTATCTATCTATCTATCTGTCAGGAGGTACCCAACCACAAAAGTCAAGTGATTCCAAAGTGTTCATAAGTAATTCTTATGAACACAAAAGGAAAACATATATAACTTTTGGTTAACGTACTGGTTTTGTGCACCAAGCCTATCAATTCAATGTTTTTTGTTTTTTTTGTGACTTATCGTGTGACCCTGAATAAGTCAGTTAACATTCAGATGTACATCTCAATGATTTATTTGGGATGAAGGTCACTCTATAAACTCAAAATGATAACATAACATTCATAGACTTATTTTTGGTGGTCGCTGCAATCTAATCTGTAAGGATCATTAGCTAAGGAAGAACTAACCCTCAGCATAACACCAATACACTGTAGGTCCCAACCATTTGCTCATCCACACTCATAGTCACAATTTATTGTTGTATATTGTTGTGTGAAAAAGACCAATTTACTGAATGCTGTATCACCATACACCCTAAAAAAACACAGATAGATAGATAGATAGATAGATAGATAGATAGATAGATAGATAGATAGATAGATAGATAGATAGATAGATAGATAGATAGATAGATAGATAGATAGATAGATAGATAGATAGATAGATAGATAGATAGATAGATAGATAGATAGATATGTTTATTTCAAGTAAACTAATATCTCTGTTGTTAATTTATTAAGTAAAAAGTAGGTTTAGAAGCCGATATAATAAGAATCACTATGCTTAACATTTAGACACAGTACTGAAACTCAGGACCCTAAATCTGTGAAGCAACAGAAAAACTGCTTAATCCATTGACAAACAAAAGGAATGCAATTTGTTAATTATTATTATTGTTAGGTAAATTTCAGTTAAATGCTTTCCAGATACCTCTGTTTGAGTGTGAATCTTCTGGCACCAATCAATCTTTGACATGACTAGGCAGTGGAGTTAATGAACAAAGATGAAGTGAAAGGGAGGGGTAGAGAAGATTTATCTGTTTCAAAAACTTTTTTGCATACAAAAACATCACACACCCACCTAGACATTTGAAAAGCTGCTAAATGCTAATGCTTCTTTAATGCAAAATTCTTTAAGCACTTTTTCAAATGGACAGTCATAAAAGGAATGGATGATTGATAAGGTGTTAAAGGAAAGATGGTCCTTTATAACACAGCATGATGAAGAGTTTCACAACCCCATTGTATCCACTCCAACAACTACACCACCAGCAGCTCTCCAGTTAAAAGCCCAAAGTTAGATTACTGGTAAACAATGAGAAATTTATAAATATATCTGCCACATGAACAAATTAATAAAAGATTAAAAAAATTAATACAGTGCATTCAGAAAGTATTCAGATCCTTTCACTTTTTCACATTTTGCTGTGTTGCAGCCTTATGCTAAAATCGTTTAAATTAATTTTTTCCACATCAAACAACACTCAATACCCCAGAGCAAAAATAAGATCTTAGAAATCTTTGCAAATTTACAAAAATAGAAAAAAACCTGAAATATCACATTGACCCAAGTTTTCAGGCACTTGACTCAGTACTTAGATGAAGCATATTTGGCAGCGATAACAGTCCATAGTCCTCTTGGATATGACGCAATAAGCTTTGCTCTAGATTTGGGAATATTTTGACATTCTTCTCTGCAGATATTCTCAAACTCTGTCAAATTGAATGGAGACTGATGGTGGACCACTATTTTCACATCTCTCCAGAGATGCTCAGTTGGGATCAAGTAAATTCTCTGACTGGACCTCTCTAGGATATTCACAGAGTTGCCCCTAAACCCCTTCTGTGTTGTCTTTCCTTTGTGTTTAGGGTCATTGTCCTATTGAAAGATGAACCTATGGATTAGTCTGAGGTTCAGAGCACTCCAGAGCATATTGTCATTAAGAAAATCTTTGTACTTTGCTCAATTCAGTTTTCCCTTGACCCTGAGAAGTCTTCCAGTCCCTGACACTGAAAAACAATTCTGCATAGGTGATGAGACCAAAGAGTTCTGTGAATGTTGTAACAGATGGACAGGCATCCCAAATGGAATGGAGAGTGATTTCTTACCGAGAAGCCATAATTGATAGACAGCACTGATGGTGGCACAACTAGGAAGTGTTGAAATAATGGACAGAGTGGGGTAAGCATCCTACCAGGAACAGTTCATCCTCCCGTGTAATAGATGGCTCTACTCTTCTGTCATAGTTCCAGTTTTGACCCCCGCAGGGCTGGATGGAACTTGTGATTTGGGTAGGCAACCCTGTTGAGTCCTTGAGCACCACCAGAGGGCACTTCTGGGAGAAGATCTCCCTATTTTATGGAGGTTCCACATGATCTGGAACTGCTTCCAAACCTCCCTGTTTAATAGAAGTTCCACATGAAACAGGAAATGCTTCCACCGTGCAATGCTGTGGTACTGGAAGTACTCACTGGTCTAGCATTAAAAAAGTCCAATCAGCTCAATCTGAGAGTTGAAGTTGGAAGGAGATGGACAAGGCTTGCCCGAATGGATAGAAATGAGTGAGGAAAAAATGATATTGATTTGTATTGTGTTTGCAGGAACAAAAAACCTGTGAAAGTATTTTTTTCGCAAATAAAAATCACTTTCTTTTGAATCAGGGAATGTAGTGCTGTAGTTGTGTTTGGGATTTGGAACTCAGTGATGCCCGCTAGAGTGTATAGCTCACTCTTGACTTCATCAGAACAGATAATGTTGTTTCTTTCAGGCTGAGGATCCTTTATTTGCTTTTTTGCAAACTCCATGGCTTTCATGTGTCTTTTATAGAAGAGAGGTTTCCATCTAGCCACTCTTCTAAAAAGCCCAGATTAGTGTAGCATTGCAGTGATAACTGTCCTTCTGGACGTTTCTTCCATTTCTACACAGGTTCTCTGGATCTCAGCCAGTGTGACCGATGTGTGCTCGGTCAACTCTTTTGCCAAGGCTAAATTGTATTTCATGATTGGTAAGCTGAGTCATGGTTGTTTCAAACTTCTGTCATTTAAGAATAATGGAGGCCATTGTGATCTTGGTTAAGTTCAGTGCTGCAGATTTTTTTAGTCATTTCCAGATACTGTTTATAAGCTCTGCAGGCAATTCCTTCAATCTAATGGCTTGATTTTTTCTCTGATACACATTGTCAACTGTGATATCTTATAAAAATGGGGATGTGCTTTTCCTAATCACGTGTAATCAATTGATTTGACCATGGTGGACTCCAAATGAGGTGTATAAACATCTCAATGATGATCAATAGAATGGGATGCATGTGAGCCAAATTTCAAGTGTCATAACAATGGATCTGAATACTTTCATCAATGTGTTATCTCAGTTTTTTTATTTTTAATAAATTTGCAAAAATTTCTAAAATTCAGATTTTGCTTTGTCATTTTGTTGTATTAAGTATTGCATGATGTGGGTGAAAAGCATTTAAATGTTTTAGTATAAGGCAAAATGAAGGGGCCCGAATACTTTCTGAATTCACTGCATTAAGAACTGATTGGTAACTGAAGACAGGAATATACCAAGATTTAGCCAAGGTTTGGAACACCAAGGCTTGTCAGGAGAAATTAAAGTTTGAGGTATTGCCACATCCTCCTTATTCACCAGATTTGGCACCGTGTGATTTCCATCTTTTTGGACTGCTAAAAAAACATCTGGGTTGTCATCGATTCAAGACAGATGTCAACGTGAAGATAGATAGATAGATAGATAGATAGATAGATAGATAGATAGATAGATAGATAGATAGATAGATAGATAGATAGATAGATAGATAGATAGATAGATAGATAGATAGATAGATAGATAGATAGATAGATACTTTATTAATCCCAATGGGAAATTCACATTGATCCCAATGGGAAAGTGGTTGCGAGGACAAGACAAAACCTTTTATTCTGCTGGAATCCAGGCACTTCCAGGCAGGTGGCGCAAGTGCATTGAGAAGGGTGGAGACTACATTGAGAAATGACATTAGTTTTGTTCAAGTTTGTTCAATTTTCTAATGAATCCCATTTTCTAACTTTAGCTTGACTCCCCCTCATAGAACATGTTCTACTTGGTCACATTGAGGAAAGGCTCAACTCGATCGCTTCACTTAGTACGAGTTTTTTTACCCTAGTTCAGAAAATGTCGGAGTACAAGAGTGAACAGCGAACTAACATCAAGTTTCTTGTGAAACTGAAGAAATCGGCAATGGACACTTTTCAATTATTCACTGAGGCTTACAGTGAAGAGTACATGTCTTGTGCACACGTTTTGAATGGCTCAAAAGAACTAATTTTTTATTGGTAGAAGATGTGAAAGCAAAAACAATGGAGATCCTCAACAACATTTCAGAAAATAATCTGTGGATTTCCTTTGAACATTGGAAGCATCTTATGCAGCCGTGCGTCAACTCAGAAGGGAACCATTTTGAAGGTGATCGTAGTTAATTTTCTTAATTTGTTAATTAAAAACAGTTACAGTCACAGTCTCCTTTTTGTGCCTCTAATATACACATTAGAGTCCTGTTCTTTAAATTAAGAGCCCATCGTAATTTTCTTTTTGTTTAGTTCATTATTAAATACTAACAGAGTTACCTGGTGTTGTCCCAGTGAAAATGTGGAAATTATAAATTTCCAAACTTTATCACCCTTAAGCCTACTGCAATAATACATAACTAAAGATGGAATTATAATTCCTCTTAGTATTTGTATTTTAGTTTTTTCTTTTTGGTACAAAGAATCCACATTGCAATAGATAATTCAGAATTCACCATGACAGCAATAGTGAGGAAATACTTGGAAAAAGAGAAAGTTATATGTAATGGACAAGAAATCTTTCTTTCTACCTCCACCTGGTCAGGACAAGGCCAAAAGTGATGTGGCATGAAAAACAAAGCTGTACATAATGAGCCAACAGAGATAGATACAGATATGGGCTCACTTATTCCTTGGACTGTGCCTTCTGTGTGAAATGGGACTGTTCTTTCGTCTTCATGAACACTTCTTCACTTTTCCTGCAAAAGCTAAATAACATGTTGTTAAGGCTGTTTGGTGACTTTAAAGTGGTTAGAATAAGAGAATAAAGGTGTCAGAGGTGTAGCTAGGGTTTTCAGCGCCCGGGGACAACTGAAGATTTTGCGCCCCCTCCTGTTTGCCTGTTTGTAACATCAATTTGGCGCCCCTGGATGCTGTGCCCAGGGGCAGATGTCCCCCCTTTCCCCCACTAGCTACGCCACTGAAAGGTGTGTGTGTGAGATTGACTCATTAGGTTTCAGCTCCTGCCTTTTGGTTTCAGACTGACAGAGCAGACATCTGATTAACAGTTATTTTTTTGTGATACTGAAGTATTAATAAAATCTGTCAGTTGAGCTTTACAGTAATAGTGACAGTGCCTTTAAAAGACTGGACAATAAAAAGGTTACAAAGTAAACAAAGGTACAATTCGAAATAGGAATTAAACATGATACAGAATTATTTCAGACGTATTAAATTACAAGGAAACAAACTAACATTGTTTCAGTAGGTGGAAGAATCAATAAGAGAATAAAGCAGAGAAAATTCATGCAAAAGAAGAAAAATTGCTAGATGGACAGACCTTCCAGCCAAGGAGATGGAAGGAAATTAAGAAAATGTGAAACCAAAAAGCACTTCTTCAGACAAGGCCACTCACAATAATTGTATCTTGGTAACTCATCTATTTCTCATTTACTAGTATGTAACAAGATTTTAACAAAGGCTTCTTTGGATCTTCACAAAACTTACAAAGCATCAGTAAAGTGTTTATTCATCTCTGCAATGTGACCTACTAAAAAAACTTCACTTTCGAGTGGTCTGAGGTGGCTTAACTGAGAGATATTTCTTTTGATATTACATGTTTAGTATAAGACATGTTAATCCTTCATATTACCAATTAATTTTTACCATCATGTTAATATACCACACTGCACAGAGATGAATAACCTAATGACTGATGTTTTACCAAACTATACCTTAATTAAGGTCTTGTTGCATAAGAGTAAATTAATAATAGATACATTTTGCAGTACCCAAACTAGAGTGTTACTGTTATTTTTATTTTTAGTTAGGCACTTATTACTGCCTGCTCAACAAACATTACCAATTAGCCTGTGTATCATTTTCTATGGAAAAATATTTCAGACCAAATAAAATAAATAAATAAACAAACAAATAAATAAATGTATTGGGAAATATAACTATATAGAAATAAAAAATGTGAGCATAAGTAATTTATTGCATCATGAAATATATATATATTGCTGAATAAATAAAAAAAATTATTGTGAAATATAACAATATAGAAACAAAAAACTGTGAGCAAGTAATTTATTGCATCATGAAATATATATACTGTATTTTGCTGTTTATTTAGTTATATATTTATTTATTTATTAATCCTTCAATTAATGAATTGTCAGCATTTGGGATATAGATCTTTGATGATTTTATTTATTTATTATAATACTAATTATTATAATACCCCCTGCTCATTTTGCTCGTCCTTCCCCAGGCTGGCGCTATGTGCTAGCCACTTTGCGTTTCTGCCACTTGCGTTTAGTGATGCGGATGTACAATTTAAACAAATTGTTATTTTAATGGGAATAGTACATATGCGGGCGGCACGGTGGCGCAGTGGTAGCGCTGCTGCCTCGCAGTTAGGAGACCCAGGTTCACTTCCTGGGTCCTCCCTGCGTGGAGTTTGCATGTTCTCCCCATGTCAGCATGGGTTTCCTCTGGGCGCTCCGGTTTCCTCCCACAGTCCAAAGACATGCAGTTAGGTGGATTGGCGATTCTAAATTGGCCCTAGTGTGTGCTTGGTGTGTGGGTGTGTTTGTGTGTGTCCTGCGGTGGGTTGGCACCCTGCCCGGGATTGGTTCCTGCCCTGTATTGGCTGGGATTGGCTCCAGCAGACCCCCGTGACCCTGTGTTCGGATTCAGCGGGTTGGAAAATGGATGGATGGATGGATAGTTACATACGCATAATACAATACAATACAGTTTATTTTTGTATAGCCCAAAATCACATATGAAGTGCCGCAATGGGCTTTAACAGGCCCTGCCTCTTGACAGCCCCCCAGCCTTCACTCTCTAAAAAGACAAGGAAAAACTCCCAAAAAAACCTAGTAGGGAAAAATGGAAGAAACCTTGGGAAAGGCAGTTCAAAGAGAGACCCCTTTCCAGGTAGGTTGGGTGTGCAGTGGGTGTCAAAAGAAGGGGGTCAATACAATACAATACATAGAACAGAACAAATCCTCAATAAAAAATAAAATTTTTTTAGAAGTACGGAGCAGAATTTAACAGTAGATGATATCACATAATAAGATTTGGATAATTTTAGACTCCTGGAGAACTCATCCATCAAGCTGCCTCCCCATTTGGCCATTCCACGGCTGAAACAGTGTTGGGCCAGCCAATCCGATGAAAGGACCCCTCTTTCTCACGATTACTGCGATCCTCCATCAGGGATGACTTTACCTTAGGCAGGCAAAACAACTTGGCAGGTGGGCCGTGGCACCAAGTGCCACATTTGAGTACCGAGAAGAGGTGAGGGTTAGTATCCAATTCTAACCATAATGTTACTTATGTTTTAGTGCTAATGACTAACAACAGAGATGCAGTATGTACAGTTAATCAGCAGCTCTAGTCAGGATATGCTAAACTGAAGTAGTGAGTCTTCAGCCAGGATTTAAAAGCTGAGACCGAAGGGGCATCTCTTATAGTAGCAGGCAGACCATTCCGCAGTTTAGGGGCCCTGTAACTAAAAGCTCGACCTCCCATTGTTATTTTATTAATCCTTGGAACCATAAGCAGACAAGCATCTTGAGATCTTAATGTGCGCTCTGGTTTGTAAGTCATGATAAGTTCAGACAAGTAAGCCGGACCTCGACCATTTAATACTTTATATGTTAAAAGAAGGATTTTGAAATCTGCCCTAAAACTTAACCGGGAGCCAGTGTAAGGATTTAAGAACTGGAGTTATGTGTTCATATTTTCTTGTTCTTGTAATAATTCTTCCAGCCACATTTTGTATTAACTGGAGGCTGTATAAAGAACAGTTTGAACATCCAGTGAACACCGCATTGCAGTAGTCAATCCTACTAGAGATAAATGCATGAATTAATTTCTCAGAATCCTGTTTATTTAGAAAGCGCCTTAATTTCCTAACATTTTTAAGATGGAAGAAGCATGTTTTGGACAACTTTGTAATATGCGCTTTAAATGACATGCTAGAGTCAAAGATAAGTCCTAGATTGCGGGCTGATTCAGTAAAATTAATTGGGATTCCAACTGAGTTAAATGATGACAAAATATTGTTATGATCAGCGTCATTCCCTCCAACAATTAACATCTCTGTTTTATCTGTATTTAAAGACAAGTAGTTCTCATTCATCCACTCCTTTAATTCGCTAACACAACTAATTAAAGACAACATCGGAGAAACTTCATCTGATTTAAATGAAAGGTATAACTGGGTGTCATCTGCATACGAGTGAAAATGAACATTATGTTTCCTAATGATAGATCCTTGTGGAAGCATGTAAAGTGAAAACAGTTAAGGTCCCAGCACTGAGTCCTTCGGGACACCATATTGAACTTCTGTGTATAATGATGGAGTACTGTCAGCACATTTCTGTACATATTGGAATCGATTTGATAAATAAGAACTAAACCAAGCGAGCACTGTGCCTGTAAGCCCAACATCATTTTCTAGCCTGTGTAGTAAAATAGAGTGGTCGATGGTGTCAAATGCTGCACTTAAGTCCAACAACATAATTACAGTGGAATAATAATAATAGAAGTAACTATTTTACATTACAGTGAGTAACGCATATCTGCCCGTGAGTGAATTTCGTTTCTTTCCCTCTAATAAATAAGATGACTTTTTTGAATGTTTGTCTCTGTGATTTGTTCATTTTCTTTGCAAAAGCTTTGTTAATGGGAAACTGTTAACGTTTTAATACAAAAAGCATATCAAGATCTCCTTTGGTGTCTAATGTCCTATATTATCTTTCTTGGATACATCCTTCTTTCAACAGTAATTTGGGTGGCGGAATACCGGACAGTGTTTACAGTTGTAGATATTCTTTGGGATAGTGTAAGTTCATGTTTTCATCTTTCACACAATCACCACTAACTGTTTCAGCCTAGTCTATTTATACGCATTTAACCAATTTGTCATGTAACCGATCGACAATTTTCGCGTTAATTCATTTGACTTCATCGTTTCGTTGCTAGGATTGCCTGTGTACTAATTTCTTTGGTTGAATATCCTTTGGGATGAAATTCTTCAATAAAATTTGGACATAGTAAGTCTTCTTTATTTGGGATCTTAAAGTGAGTAAAATGTAAAAATTTATAAGAGCTGAGAGAGAGCAGTAACTGTGTCTGTCAAAAGCGGTGGGTGGAACTTGATAAAATCTTACGGCAAAAGTCTCGTCTCACGAGATTTGAAAAATTCTCTCTTAGAAAAAGTCTTGTCTCATCTCGTCTCAGGATTTCCTTTTATAATAGAGAGATTTCCCAAAGCATTTATTTATTTGCATATTTATTTTTTTCAGTTTGTCCAAAATATTACTCTTTTATTTCCAAGTAGTAAGTTTTGGATTTTATCGAATAGAAAAGATAGACCTGGACTAACATAAACGAAGGGTAACTATGTTCAGTCATAGACAGCTGAATTTCTTGAATCCTTCCATTCTGATAAGGAAATTGTGGCCCGTGTTGCCAGGGTTAATACTGTAGAACATACCGATTGCATTTGGTAGATATCTTAATTAAGCTTAATTTTATAATTCCAGATTAACTGATAATTTCCAATCCAAGATGTGGTACTCTCCTCTTGTGGTATGTCAGTTCCATGGCCAGAAAGTGTCACCCAGATGCCCTTGGCCAAAGTATGATGTTAGTTTTCTCTCTTTTTAGATGGGATGTTATTTTCCTATAAGGTATTTGTAGATCATTTAGAGGTGCTACTTATCAAGAGAGAGAAATGGAGAACTGGGCTTCAATTCAGTCATCAATGTTATAGAAAGGGTCTTATTTATAATCACTGTCTATCTCAACAGCTACAGCCTGACAGGGGAAATAGAAAAAAGGGGATTTGGCACTTGAAGTGCATATTGTTAGGAAACAGATAAAATCAAATTCATACATATAGGAGGAGTATATTTTTTTATAGGAGGATGGATAGGATTAGAAATGAGTACATTAGAGGGTCAGCTCAAGTTGGACGGTTGGGAGACAAAGTCAGAGAGGCGATATTGCGTTGGTTTGGGCATGTGCAGAGGAGAGATGCTGGGTATATTGGTAGAAGGATGTTAAGGATAGAGCTGCCAGGAAAAAGGAAAAGAGGAAGGCCTAAGAGAAGGTTTATGGATGTGGTGAGAGAGGACATGCAGGTGATAGGTGTAACAGAACAAGATGCAGAGTACGGAGAGATATGGAAGAAGATGATCTGCTGTGGCGACCCCTAACAGAAGCAGCCGAAAGAAGAAGAAGAAGAAGGTGGACTTTATGCCCTTAAAAAATTAAATTCATTGCAATATACCCAAAAATATGTGCATTTATCTTTCAATATAACATATAACATAATGTGACATATACTGTATAGTTCAAATATATATTTTTAGAAAAAATAAATAAATATATATTGCAATATTCAAATGCAGTAATTTACAGATTTGACAACACATCTCTGTATACTACAGGATACTGTAATACTGGGCTATTCAAAATGGAAGAGCTGATTTCAAAAGTTTATTTCAAACTCTATAAGACAGAAACACATTCCACATATCACTGGATAGAGGAAAGTTCAAAGTTTAAAAGCCCACCTAAAAGTACCAGTGAACGCCACCAAGCGCTGTTTCTCGTTCATAGTAAAATGGCAACAACACCACTGAGTGCTGCAGTTTCCGAAGAGTGAGTCCATTGATCAAGTGCAATGTGAATTCTGCCGACGGTTCAACAAACAACCACCTTGTCATAAGCAAATTTATGAGTGGCTTAAAAAATTCGTAGAAGAAGGTTGCATATGCAAACGTAAAAGCACTGGTTGTCCAAGCACGTCAGATGAAAATGTTGAGCGTATCCGAGGTGTATTTGAACAGAGGCTTAGGAAATCCACATCATGGGCAAGCGTTTTGATGTTTGTCACGCTACACATGGTGCTCATGTTGAGTGTATGCAAGCTCAAGGACCATAGGACCAACCTTTGAACTTTCCTCTATCCAGTGATATGCGGAATGTGTTTCTGTCTTATACAGTTTGTTTGAAATACATTTTTGAAATCTGCTCTTTTATTTTGAATAGCCCTGTATATTAATCTTCAAATATTTTAGAACATACTATAAACTATATCTGTATTGGTAATAATATACTTTTCAAAAATAAATTTTAAATATATTTCATTTTTATAACAATGTGCTTTTGGAAAATAAATGTCTTTATTGTATGCAAAATAAACTCACTGCATTTACTAAATGACAACTTTTAATTTAAGTGCATATATTATTGCAAAGTGATTAGTATTTCTGCATCTTTGCTAATCAATCTCAGGATCGTATTCTAGCCAAGTCACTTTCTATGTGGAGTTTCTTCATTCTCTTTGTTTCTGTGTGTGTGTTTTTTCTCTCTGAATTCCCTCTCAGTGGTGTGAAATTGAAAAAAAAAATTACATTGCCATTTCTGTATGTATAAACTAGTGGAGCCAGGAGTGATGGTAGCAAAATGTGCAAGATAATGATGAAAAACAATCATATGACAGTTTCAGAATTTAAAGGGATGCATACTTGAGGCACACCATCTTCACTGCAAAAAGCGTAGTAATTGGGCTGTATTGGCTGGTGGCAGGGGAAGAGTGCTGAATATTGTCTGGCCCCTTTGGCATCAGCAATCCAACAATGAGCTAGTTTGCCTATGAACTATGCTAAAGTTTATGCTGTAATGCAGGGGTCCTCAATCACAGTCCTGGAGGGCCACAGTGGCTGCATGTTTTTGTTTGAACCTGGATGCTTAATTAGAAAGCAATTCTTGCCAATAATTTAATTTCATGGCTTGTTAGTGCTTTAACTCTGCTATGTCAGGTAATTGTTATATACTGGATTTTCTTTCCCTTTCTAAGGATATCATCCAAATGATTTGAAGGCTAAAATGGATGAGTCAGTCCTTCACTTTTTCCTCTTCAATTTCCTTCCAAGTATTTAATTTAACCCAATAGTGCATGATTACACACAGGTGTTAATGATAACAAGCAAAATGAAGAAATTCTGGTCTCTTTTGTCATGTTCATGTTATTGCTAATTAGGAGCAATTAAAAACCAAGAATATGGCTGTTTAAGACTAAAATAAGCAATAAGGGTTCAAAATCTTAATGAGCAAAACAACTAAAGTGAAACAGAAGTGTTACTTGAGCAATAAGTGCTTCTTATTAAGCAATTAGGTTGGAGCAAAAACCTGCAGCCACTGAGGCCCTCCAGGACTGTGATTGAGGACCCCTGCTGTAATGCAATGCTTCTCAAACTCCTAGGGACCCACTGTGGCTGCAGGTTCTTGTTCCAACCAGCTTCTGTTTTTAATTGGACTCCTGAGCTAATTAAGTGATGTGTTAGTTCCCAAGTTCTGTGTTTTGGGAACAATATAGAAATTAGAAAACTAAGTTTGGTAAAAAAAAATTAAAATGTACCAAGCAGTTATATGGGAATAATGTATTTTTTTTCTTTTTAACAATATTTTCATCTTGATTTCCATTCTACATTTCCAAATGTTCTAATTATTAATTAATCTATCATTTACTAATTAGTGGGTCTGTAACTAAAGTAGTTGCAGCCTTTGATTATTCAGTGTTGATTGCCTGGGTGTCTGCTCTGCTTGTTTTTAATTGTCATTAATAAGATACAATGAAGGGGAAAAACTGCACAAAGAAAAGGCAAAATATAATGAAATCAACAAAACAGAGTTAAGCATTTAAATCTATAGCAAAAGCAGAAATATTTCTAAATGTCTTTCTAAAAATCATGCTGCTGTGCTTTTCTGAAAGTAGAATAAGAGAAAAAAATACCAGCTAATTAAATGAGATCAGTGTTATCAGGTGTTGCCACTGATTAGGAATCTGGTTGGAACAAAAACCTGCAGCCACAGTGGGTCCCCAGGGCCGAATTTGGGAAGCACTACTGTATTGTAATGCCAGACAACAACAACAACAACAACATCATCATCATCATCATCATCATCATCATCATCATCATCCAAGGAGATGACCTCCAGGATGTCAAGAGGGCTTTCAAATTATTTGGGGATTTCTGCAGTTTGTATCTGCTATTGATCAGAGCCATATTTGCATCATTTTCCTCTATGAAATGACATAAAATAATAATACAATTCTGTTTTACCTGTAAAAGGTGTTCTTGACCACTGCTTCTGGTAATGGCATTTGGGAAATAAAGTCCAGAGTCAAGGTTGTTGTCTATATGGAATTTGTAGGCCTGTACCTTGTCTTGTACCCACTTCTCCTAAAATAGGCTCAAGCCCCAACCTTGACACCCTGAATTGACTCAGTTGTATTTGGGAATGTTATTTTGGCTTTTTAACTTATTTTACATAGTTACCTAAAAATGTTCAATTGTAATTTAGATTAAACCTGCAGCTTAAATAACTAGCCAATATTTATTTTTTATTCTGTTGTACAATTGGCATATCCATGTACTGTTTATGCCATTTAAACAGTTTTGCCAATGTCTGCAATGGATGGTCTGGATGATGTCAGTATTCTTAGGAGCTCAAATGCTCAATATCTGGCAAAGAGGGGATAGCTGCTACATCAGGTAAGTATTTGTTGAATAAAACACATGTTATATTTCACTGTTGTAAAGAATATGCAGGGCTTTATAGTAATTTAATCCATCCACTTACTAACAGATAACAAAACACCCAATTGTATTTCCTATTATCAGCCAAAAAGTGGCAGTAAAAGGTATATAGTTCACATCTTTTATATTATTTGTTTCCTTGGTGCACATAAGAGATTAAAGGCATTCAAATACCAATCATAATGCAGCAGGAGGATGAAAGTATACATAATGATAGATACAGCTGAGCTGCACTGACTATGCAACGCGTGGTTGGATGTGGTGCTCATCTAAATGCTTTGATGTAGACATTTCTATATTTCTAATCATCATGATTACATGTTGCACACTCCATGACACCTATGAGATACATGGTGAAGCCTATGAAGAAATAACAAAAGCTGCTGCTCTTTATTATGACAGAATGGCAGAGAGCAAGGCACAGATGCTGAGAGATGTCCTGACAAAACTGTTTTACAGGCAGTGTTGATGTACAGCCACATTCTAGAGCAGGGATGGGCAGGTTTGCCCTGGAGGACTGGCATGTAGGCAGGTCTATAAAGTAACATCTAGGTGAGAAGACTCCTGGGCCAAGCAGTTTACATATTTTGTCAAGTAATAAGTAGGTTTAAATAAAATTTCAGGATTGCCCAACCCTTATTCTGCAGTGAGCATTAGCTTCGGAATGCAACACAGCAAAATCACCAGTGTTAAATTCACTCTTACAGTGTCAAAATAACTCTAAAGAGTGTTTATGGAAAGTGTTGACACATACAAAGTTTCAAAATTTTTAAATCTCTCATTGAAATGCATTGGCGAATCTGTCTTAAAATGAATGAACATTCTGTGCAACTTCAAGTACAAGTTAGTCTATTGTTATACTTTTACCTTGACAGTGGTTAAACCAACTTCTGTATTTTGTATATTTTCCTCTTTTTCCTCACTGATAGCTGCTACTGATGGCAAAGAGATCCCCAGTACAAGTTAATGATGTACCAGTTGACTGTGAGCGCAGGTAGGACCTAGCTGCTTAGGCATGCACAGGATAACAATCCTCCATCAGCTATTCCATTGAAGTGTGCATGAAAACTGCTGCATCATGAAGTTATTTCTGCTTTATGAGGTCTTCCCAGCAGCTTGAGCAAAAGCAGAAGAGAATCAATGCATCAGCAGCTCAGTCCTTCCGATGACTTTAAGTCAAAACAAGCAAGTAAAAGAAAAGGTTATCTAGATATGAAATGAAGTGCCTGGTGGTGTTATGCACAAGAGTAAATTAACATTTACTCAATATTAACCTTATACTAAACCAAATACACAGCACCATTATTTGCAGATTACGATAAATCACTATTGCACTGTTAGTATAATTTACTGAGGTGACCTGACCTTCTGGTGTGGGAGACAGTCCTGATTTAAGGCTATGATAACCCTGATAAATAACTGAAGTATATCAAAATATCCCTGTTTTAACATGCTGACAATCTAATAAAACATTGTTATACGGAAACAAACACTCTCACAATATATTAAGAATAGTGCTTAAAAAGTTCCAAGAGGAATCCCAAACACCCCCAACACCTGTGAGGTAAAATACATTTAATAAGTTTCTTCCTTTTAATACAGCACGGAACAGCAAAACAAATGTTTTCTTCTCCTTTCTTCTCAAAACCTTCCAGCTCTGCACCTGACTCCGACTTGCCTGGCTGAGATCAAGTGGATTCATTTAACTATGACCCAGGAGTACTTCCTGTCCTAGATGTGTCCTGGCAGCTCCACCTTGGTATTCCAATAGAGCTGCCTCACAGAACTACAGATCACAGGATACCATGCAGGTGTCTGTGTGAGAATCCTAACCTAAAGAGGCTGCCATCTAGTGTATAGGGGGAGAAAATATTCAGTATTGTACATCTCCCCCAGTCCTTCCATTGCACTGGAAGGCTGGATAAGAGTCCCTGTTCCTTTGTGTTAAATTTGAGTGACATTGTGAGGGCAACCAAAAAGCAGACAAAAACTGAGTACTGAGTTTACTTTCTTCCACATCAACCACTGTGTGGAGTCCTATGTATTTATTTAGGAGTATGATCCCTAGCTGATGAGATAAAGTATGCATTAAATAAATGAAGATGTGCTTTATGTGTGGCCATACATGCTACACAAGTGTCCAGGTTTGGGACTTTGAAAATCTGGTCACCCTATAATTTATCATCATATTGCCACATATTGGCTTACTATGGTCAGACATGCTCAAGCCAAGAAGGAATTAATTACAACAGGTTTATTTGTTTATCTGGTTAATACGTTAGTTAGTGAGTTAGTTTAGGTTATGTTAATGGCCAGTTTCAGATTGTGGTGTGTGTGTGTGTTTATATACTTATGTGAGTGAGAACTGTTCCTCTGATGGACTACAGTGCTGTCCAGTTCTGTTTTTAGCCTTTTGCTAGCCTTTGGACCTTGAAATGGATTGAGAAGGTTCTAGTACCGACCTACTGAACTGAATCTTTACATTTCTTATGTTGTTTTAAAACTTTGCAGCAATTTAGTAACAGCTGTTACAAAAATTCAAAATTAATCAGAAAGGGCTAGCACAAGGTAACAAATTTGTTACATAGTACCATCAATCATTGTTCCATCCATCCATCCATTTTCCAACCTGCTGAATCCGAACACAGGGGGTCTGCTGGAGCCAATCCCAACCAACACAGGGCAAAAGGCAGGAACCAATCCCGGGCAGGGTGCCAACCCACCGCAGTCAATCATTGTTTGGGTACTAAAATCTTTTACCCTAACTTGAAATATGGAGCCCAGATTCATTCACATAAGCTCCTTTATTAGAGTAAGAAAGAAAGAAAGAAAGAAAGAAAGAAAGAAAGAAAGAAAGAAAGAAAGAAAGAAAAGTGAAGTGACTTGCTCATGCTCAAAGAGTGTCAAAAGCAGGACTTGAACCCACAACCTCAGGGTTGGAGATTTTAGATCCAAAGCCTTAGTCACTACACCACACACCAGCTAAGACTTTTAGTCCTTTGTTAAAAAAATACTCCTGATAAAAAGTACTCCTGATACACCCATTTTCTAGAACTAAGGCCCATTGTACTCTGAAATTTCCCAGGTGAAGTCAGGTAAAACCAACTAACACAAACTAAACACAAAAGAAGTTTATATTTCAGGGGTCGAATGCACTCAGAAAGCTGTAATAGGTTCTCAATGGTATTGATGATTGTGAGATTGACTGTTCTGGGAACAAGTGAACAGTTTGATCTTACTGATAGGTCTGTGTGGCATGCCCATCTTTCAATCTGGACTCACTTTGCTAAAGGTATAAATATGGGGTTTACTCTTTATGATTTATATGCTATTTAAAACTTATTGCTGGCCAACTCCACATTACTCCTCAGAACTCCAAAGCTAGACACACTGCTTCCTCTTCTGCTTCAAAGCAGAAAAAACATGTTCTATATCCTTTTGCCAATTCAGGTTTACCTTGAGGCCCCCAAAACACTCTGGGATCAAGATTTAAAGGGACCCTGAGCATTTAAATGATCAGTCACCATGGTTTTCTCCCCAATCTGTGATGAAATGCACATAAAACCTGTTGCAAAACTAAAGAAGTTATTTATTAAAGGCTATATAAAAATGCAGAAGTGAGAAACAAAAGGTTCAACTCAATAACAAATGCTATTGGCAGATGGCCAGGATGGAGGGGTAAATAGAAACTCCAGCTGACAGAAATTTTGGGTTTCAGAGCCAAAAAACCACCCAGCCTCCTTTGGGCATTCTACAGTACATATATATATATATATCACAGATGATGAAAATTTAAAATATGGATCAACTGAGGTAGGTGCTGTACAGTTTCTTTTGACTAATAAAGTTTTTGTTATTCACACTTCTGTATGAAAGAACAGGGGTGCATTTCCCAAATGCATCATAATGCCAAGAGGTAAGGGGTAAACTCCATTGACTCTTAAGAGTGTTTCTGAAACACTATCACAGTTACTGTACCTCCTTCATAATCTATGTGTTCCTTGACCTAGTCATTGTTATGGGCTTCTTTCTGCAGGCAGCAATTGCCACACAGAATATCTTCTTCTTCTTCTTTCAGCTGCTCCTGTTCAGGGGTTGCCACAGCGGATCATCCAAAATTTTTGTCTGCATATTGATTTGGCAAAATTTTACACTGGATGCCCTTCCTGACATAACTCTCCCCATTTATCCGGGCTTGGGACAAAGCTGGTTTGTGCATATTAAATTCAAATTATGACATCTCTCTGAATATTTTGAGTACTAAGATTTGTGCTGAGATTACATCATTTTCATTACTAAAGCATGTATTGTGTTAAAGTTTATAGATAAATTGTTAGGTTTATTTAAATAAATTATCCTGTGAATAATTGCAAATTTGTAAGTTGATGATATTTTTATGTTCTTTAAAAGTTTTGAAGAGTCAGTGTTCTAAGTTTGCAGATAGCCTTACTTTCATGGAAATGTTTTATGTGTTGCAGCTAGTTATGTGGAGAAGCCAGAAAGAAAGAAAAAATACAGGAACTGGGGTTGATACATTTTTATAGAATGAGTGTGACTGCAGTAGGGAAAGCTGACCCAGAATAAAATCCAATGAATTCGCTCTGTGTCTTCGAACAACACCTCACAAACCCAGCACTTATCATATAATCACAATGAAATCAATGGGCTGTAGTTGGTAGCCTCTTGGAGCCTCATTACACCTGCCATAAAGGATTTCTGCATTGAACATATAGGTGATTTTGCCGCCACTAAGTACTTTTTTACAGATTTTGTGGCAAAGTTCTCTGGGAATGCTCACAGTGTCTTCACTGAGCCAATTTGACAGTGTGAAAAGGGATGAAACAACAAGTTTTTTGGTGGACTGTAACTGGGTTGACACCCAAAACTAACCTTCAGGCAGAGGTTGATAAAATCAAGGCATCATATCAGCAAGCTCACAGCATGATGGAATGCAAGGTATAGGCATATATGGAAAATGTGTTGCTGCTATCTTTGTAAGCAGTAATGTGGGTTGTTTTTGTTTTTCTGTTTCTTGCATTGCTTTATACATGTGTTTTTCTGTATATTGTGTGATTTTTTTGAGACCCCGACAAACCCCCGCAGGTTAGCCACTGATCTGGCCTTGTCTGCACTTTCTATCTCCTCGCTTGTGCAGGAAGGCTATCTGTTCTTTTGATCTGAGATGAGTGTGAATGTAAGACGACATCATCACCACCGCTTTCATGCTGCGTGTGTTTGAGTGACAACTCCCATATGAATAAATGCTTTGGGAATTTTTCTGTCTTAACAACAATAAAACTGATTTTTTTCAGAAACCTGGACTTACCTCCCTCTCTCTGGTGCAATTCTATGACCCACACATCACATTATATTTGAGAATTAAACATACTCTGTACTGTTGGAAAGAGAATGGGATCTTTTAATACATAAAGAATTAAACCAGGCCGTCTTTCCAAGGGTTGAATAATGTGCACAAAAGTGGACAAAATATGTTGTGATGTACAGGCTCATTGTATCATTTCTATCCACCCATCCATCCATTTTCTGAACCAGCTTTATCCAGAGTAGGTTCACAGGGAAGCTGGAGACTGTCCCATCAAACTTTGGGTGCAAGGCAGGAACAAGACACGGTCAGAGTGCCAGTCCTTAGCAGGGTACACACACACACCCAAGCACACATTAGGGCCAATTTAACAATGCCATGACACCTAACCTGCATGCCTTTGGACTGGTGAATTAATAGAAGGAATGTAAGGCAGAGAGAACATGTAAACTTCACAAAGGAAACACCCTGGTCTCTTTGTATCATCTCACTAGTTTTTCTTGATTTTGGAAATGGTACTGCATGCCTTAGCAAACACTGACACTGCTGTCATCTAAAATAACATATTTGATTTTGAGTGTGTTATGTTATTAAATTATGATGTTTTATCTATTTCATATTACTTTCCAAAACTTATTTTTCATGCCAGAGGAGAATTAAAGCATCATCTTAAAATGAAAATATCGCCAAGCGATGCTTTTCAATTGATTTGTGACACTTTTTTGTAGGTGACTTCAGAGGTGGCATTAACTAAGTAGTCATTTATGCTTACTCATAAAATGGATGTTTAAGACGAGTTTTAGTAAACACACAAAAAAGCTGCTCATACATTATGTTTGTGCATTGTAAAGTTTCTTGTTAATCACTACAATTCATTTTTTTCAGGAAACTGTGACATGCGAGTCCCTGTCTTGCAACCCAAAACACGAGGCTGAGTGTAAATACTATAGCAAAACCAACTTTATTCCACTTGAAACAGGAACAGCACGGTTATATCTTGTAGCGGGATCTACCACTCTCCTATATACAGACACAGTAATCAGGCATGACCGTGGCCAGATTAGTGCCTAAGTAATCCTGTTGCCTGCATTTATAATGTTCCTTACATCACCCATCAGTGGCAAGCGCTTATACTGCTACCGCAATCGAATCTGATCTGCTTTAGCTGCGAGCCGCTTCTGTGTTGTTAGCCTGTGGTTGCCCCAGAAACTGATAAACTGTCTTTCATAGATGCGGCAATCACATTTTGGGACAATCTTCGGCGTGTCGTCCCGTTAGGGGGAGTCCCAAATGAGTTTAGAAACCTTACGAAATGCATCCCAGAAAAAAAAGGAACTGCGGTGTAAAGATAGTCTCTCTTTCCTAGAAGACTCTAGTTTTTATTGGGACAGTATAATATACATTTTAAATAAACAATTTGTTGAAAAGAGCAAATGTGGGGTAGAATAAAGTAAACAAATTGCAGTTTAATTAGATTATTTCATGACTACAGTATCTTTTAGAGAACTCTGAAAGTTAATCAAATGCTAAAAATCATTTTACATTTAATACAATATTGTGGACCACAACAAACAGAATGACTCAACTATTAAGGATAAACAGCTGAAATGCTGCATTTTTTTTTATTGTTTTCAGCATGGAAATAACCTTTACATGTTTTATTTATTTGTTTTTTCCATCCATCCATCCATCCATTGTCTCCCGCTTATCCGAGGTCGGGTCGCGGGGGCAGCAGCTTGAGCAGAGATGCCCAGACTTCCCTCTCCCCGGCCACTTCTTCTAGCTCTTCCGGGAGAATCCCAAGGCGTTCCCAGGCCAGTCGAGAGACATAGTCCCTCCAGCGTGTCCTGGGTCTTCCCCGGGGCCTCCTCCCGGTTGGACGTGCCCGGAACACCTCACCAGGGAGGCGTCCAGGAGGCATCCTGATCAGATGCCCGAGCCACCTCATCTGACTCCTCTCGATGCGGAGGAGCAGCGGCTCTACTCTGAGCCCCTCCCGGATGACTGAGCTTCTCACCCTATCTTTAAGGGAAAGCCCAGACACCCTGCGGAGGAAACTCATTTCAGCCGCTTGTATTCGCGATCTCGTTCTTTCGGTCACTACCCATAGCTCATGACCATAGGTGAGGGTAGGAACATAGATCGACTGGTAAATTGAGAGCTTCGCCTTGCGGCTCAGCTCCTTTTTCACCACGACAGACCGATGCAATGCCCGCATTACTGCGGATGCCGCACCGATCCGCCTGTCGATCTCACGCTCCATTCTTCCCTCACTCGTGAACAAGACCCCGAGATACTTGAACTCCTCCACTTGGGGCAGGATCTCGCTACCAACCCTGAGAGGGCACTCCACCCTTTTCCGGCTGAGGACCATGGTCTCGGATTTGGAGGTGCTGATTCTCATCCCAGCCGCTTCACACTCGGCTGCGAACCGATCCAGAGAGAGCTGAAGATCACGGCCTGATGAAGCAAACAGGACAACATCATCTGCAAAAAGCAGTGACCCAATCCTGAGCCCACCAAACCGGACCCCCTCAACACCCTGGCTGCGCCTAGAAATTCTGTCCATAAAAGTTATGAACAGAATCGGTGACAAAGGGCAGCCCTGGCGGAGTCCAACTCTCACTGGAAACGGGTTCGACTTACTGCCGGCAATGCGGACCAAGCTCTGGCACCGATCGTACAGGGACTGAACAGCCCTTATCAGGGGGGCCGGTACCCCATACTCTCGGAGTACCCCCCACAGGATTCCCCGAGGGACACGGTCGAATGCCTTTTCTAAGTCCACAAAACACATGTAGACTGGTTGGGCAAACTCCCATGCACCCTCCAGGACCCTGCTAAGGGTATAGAGCTGGTCCACTGTTCCGCGACCAGGACGAAAACCACACTGTTCCTCCTGAATCCGAGGCTCGACTATCCGACGGACCCTCCTCTCCAGGACCCCTGAATAGACTTTTCCAGGGAGGCTGAGGAGTGTGATCCCTCTGTAGTTGGAACACACCCTCCGATCCCCCTTCTTAAAGAGGGGGACCACCACCCCGGTCTGCCAATCCAGAGGCACTGTCCCTGATGTCCATGCGATGTTGCAGAGGCGTGTCAGCCAAGACAGTCCTACAACATCCAGAGCCTTGAGGAACTCCGGGCGTATCTCATCCACCCCCGGGGCCCTGCCACCAAGGAGTTTTTTGACCACCTCGGTGACCTCAGTCCCAGAGATGGGGGAGCCCACCTCTGAGTCCCCAGGCTCTGCTTCCTCATTAGAAGGCATGTTAATGGGATTGAGGAGGTCTTCGAAGTATTCCCCCCACCGACCCACAACGTCCCGAGTCGAGGTCAGCAGCGCACCATCCCCACCATATACAGTGTTGACACTGCACTGCTTCCCCTTCCTGAGACGCCGGATGGTGGACCAGAATCTCCTCGAAGCCGTCCGAAAGTCATTCTCCATGGCCTCCCCAAACTCCTCCCACGCCCGAGTTTTTGCCTCAGCAACCACCAAAGCCGCATTCCGCTTGGCCTGCCGGTACCTATCAGCTGCCTCCGGGGTCCCACAGGACAAAAGGGTCCTGTAGGACTCCTTCTTCAGCTTGACGGCATCCTTCACCGCCGGTGTCCACCAGCGGGTTCGGGGATTGCCGCCACAACAGGCACCGACCACCTTATGGCCACAGCTCCGGTCAGCTGCCTCAACAATAGAGGCACGGAACATGGCCCATTTGGACTCAATGTCCCCCACCTCCCTCGGGATGTGGTCGAAGTTCTGCCGGAGGTGGGAGTTGAAGCCACTTCTGACAGGGGGCTCTGCCAGACGTTCCCAGCAGACTCTCACAACACGTTTGGGCCTACCACGCCTGACCGGCATCCTCCCCCACCATCGAAGCCAACTCACCACCAGGTGGTGATCAGTTGACAGCTCCGCCCCTCTCTTCACCCGAGTGTCCAAGACATGTGGCCGCAAGTCCGACGACACGACCACAAAGTCGATCATCGAACTGAGGCCTAGGGTGTCCTGGTGCCAACTGCACATATGAACACCCCTATGCTTGAACATGGTGTTCGTTATGGACAATCCGTGACGAGCACAGAAGTCCAATAACAAAACACCGCTCGGGTTCAGATCAGGGGGGCCATTCCTCCCAATCATGCCCTTCCAGGTCTCACTGTCATTGCCCATGTGAGCATTGAAGTCTCCCAGCAGAACGAGGGAGTCCCCAGAAGGTATGCCCTCTAGCACCCCCTCCAGGGACTCCAAAAAGGGTGGGTACTCCGAACTGCTGTTCGGTGCATACCCACAAACAACAGTTAGGACCCGTCCCCCCACCCGAAGGCGAAGGGAGGCTACCCTCTCGTCCACCGGGGTAAACCCCAATGTACAGGCTCCAAGTTGGGGGGCAATAAGTATACCCACACCTGCTCGGCGCCTCTCACCGGGGGCAACTCCAGAGTGGTAGAGAGTCCAGCCCCTCTCAAGGAGATTGGTTCCAGAGTCCAAGCTGTGCGTCGAGGTGAGTCCGACTATATCTAGCCGGAACCTCTCAACTTCGCGCACTAGCTCAGGCTCCTTCCCCTTCAGAGAGGTGACATTCCACGTCCCAAGAGCCAGTTTCTGTAGCCGAGGATCGGACCGCCAAGGTCCCCGCCTTCGGCCACCACCCAACTCACACTGCACCCGACCTCCTTGGCCCCTCCCATAGGTGGTGAGCCCATGGGAAGGGGGACCCACGTTGCCTCTTCGGGCTGTGGCCGGCCAAGCCCCATGGGTGCAGGCCCGGCCACCAGGCGCTCGCCATCGAGCCCCACCTCCAGGCCTGGTTCCAGAGTGGGGCCCCGGTGACCCGCGTCCGGGCAAGGGAAAACGCCGTCCAAAATTGTTTTTCTTCATAGGAGGTTTGTTTAACCGCTCTTTGTCTCATCCCTCACCTAGGACCAGTTTGCCTTGGGTGGCCCTACCAGGGGCATAAAGCCCCGGACAACAGAGCTCCTAGGATCATTGGGACATGCAAACCCTCCACCACGATAAGGTGACGGTTAAAGGAGGGGATTTGTTTTTTTTTACACTGCAAATTAACAGTAACACATTACTTCTAAAAATCTCAGGCAATAACAAGGCTTAGCACAAAATATTTGTTTTAGTCCATTTATTCACAGCCAAAAAGTGTAGAACTTAATTTTTCAGGTCATTTAGTAAAGAATTTATTTAATAACACATTGAGTTTGTATCAGTTTATTGTCATTAGTTTGATCTTTTTACATAATAAAATAAATGATGTAAAGTAAAATTTAAAAAAAAAACTTGTCTAGATTCTGTTGTAATGGACAGATTGGCATCCCAGCCGGATGGACTTCCTTCCCTTATCTGGCTAGGTTGCCAACAAATAAGACGTACAAAATGGATGGAGCATCCCAACCGGGATAAGTAATAGGCCCTTTCCCAGTCAGGAGGCTACACACATGAAGCAATGGGAATCTGCCTCCAATGTGTAGGTTGTTCCTTCATACGCTGAGTGGCAGCATCCGTTATGGCGAGCCCCGGTAATGGTCACCCACGGGGAAGCTTGAAAGTTGCTGTCCCATAGAACTGCCTTGTTTGAGGTCCATGGGGGCCACCAGGGGGTTTGGGAGATGAGGTCTGAGTTTCCGCCTACCTAGAAATGCTTCCCAATATTTCAACACTGGAATTACTTCTGCATTGATTCAGGAGAGGAGTTGGACAACACTCATCTGGGAGAAGTTGAGGAAGGAGAATTTAAAGGATTTTCTTTGAAGAAAGCTCTTAAAGATACTCTGGAAAATAAAAGAATGTGTTTGAATCCAGGACAGTGTCTGTGAGGTTGTATTTGGGGTTTGGGGTGTGCCGTTATGCCCCCTACTGGCCACACTGTTTCTAAAGACACCTTCAAGCAGCTTAAATATTGTTGGATATTGTTTGGATTTCCAAGAGGGTGTCCCTGGAAATTTTGTATCAAAAAGATTATTGATATAGATCAAAAAAGAAACAGGGCTATTTAATGTGCTTTTAGAAGGAATGATTGAATAAGTTGTGTTCCATTAAGGAGGATATTTGTAATAGACTAGATCAGAGGTGGGCAAGTGTGGCCTTCGAGGTCTTTTTTTGTGGCCGTCATAAAGGTATCAGTGAAACAAGTGATTGAGGCCTTTTGGCTTGTTCACACTAGCCGAAAAAGTTCAATGAAACAAACAACGTATACGAAGATTCATTTGGTCTCCGCGTTCATACCTGACGGAATGGTCAATGACAGCTAACGAAATACAGCCAAACTGAATGCAGGTTATGCCAATAGCAGGTATTTACTGCGGATAGAGTGCATGCACACTGTAGATTTTCGCAAGTACCTCTGTAATTATTAACTAAAGTGGCCAATCAAATGGCACCGAAAAGGGTTAAAGTTCAGCATGCTTAAATTTCAACGAAAGTAGTCAGATCCAACATTTCCTCATCTGATAATTATTGTTGTGTTTTACTGGCCATATAATGCAGTTACCGCCGTCAAAGAAATCCAGACATGTAGACGATGAAAATCGACAGTTGGATGAATCCTGCGATACAACAGATACGGCACAACTGCTTATTTTCATCAGAACAATGTCACCAACATTTGACATCCATGAAGAGTTGTTGTCCCTAATCAGTCTCAAATCAACAACAAAGGCACAAGATATTCTTACAGCATTTAACAACACTTGTGTAGAGAAGAAATTGGATCTAAAGAGACTTTTGCTGTGTTTACAGATGGAGCTCCTGCAATGGTAGGAACAACGGGGAGTTTTGTGACTCTACTCAAACAACAAATTCACTCTCAATATCCGGAATCTCCCATATTATTGTCACTGCATTGTATTATACACCAACAAGCTCTATGTGCCAAGTCTGCAACCTTGAACAACACATTGGAAGACGCCGTTGGTATTGTGAATTTCATTCGAGCTCGAGCCCTCAATCATTGCCAGTTTAGAGAACTCCTCCAAAATGATGATTCAACTGAGAAAGAGGACATTTTATATTACTCAAACGCTCGTTGGTTGTCAAGAGGATCTGTTATAAATAGAATTTATGAATTGCAATGTACTATCAAAGAGTTCTATGCATCCAAAGGAGTGGTTTGTAAACTCAATGACATCAACTTTTGCATGAACCTGGCTTTTCTCAGCGATCTTTTGAGTGAACTCAACAGTCTGAATAAGCAACTCCAAGGCAGAAATCAAAGTGTCTGTGACCTCTGGCGGAGTATAAAAATTTTTCAGTGCAAGTTGAAATTGTTTCACGGCAAGTTTCAAAGGCAGCAGCTCTCCGAATTCTTTCCGTGCCTGAGTAATTTTGCCAGTAACAACCCATCTGTAAAAGTACATTTTGATGAGTTCTGTGAAGTGAATGGTTCACTAGTCGCTGAATTTGAGGCTCGATTCTCCGATATCCGCATCAATGACAATGATTTACGGCTGGTTTCAGAGCCAGACCTGATGGAATCTGACAATGTGCCAGAGAAGTTCCAAATGGAATTGTTGGAACTTAGTGAAGATCCAAATCCTCAACACAAGCTATCCCAAAATTCCATGGATTTAATTTCATTTTGGCATGATGCTCACATCTACCCCATTCTGCGCGAACACGCTCGACGGGTGTTAACATGCTTTGGTAGCACGTACATTTGTGAATGTACATTCTCTCATATGAAGTACATTAAAAATCGATACCGCACAGTCCTGACAGAAGACCATTTGGAAGGCCAGCTACATTTAAGAACAACAACTTTTGAGCCAAGTTTTAATGAATTGTCAAACAACAAACAGACTCAAAAAAAGTCATTGAAAATTACAGAATTAATTTGTGTTATGGATTATTCTTACACTTTTACACATTTTGGGGTCAGTATAAAGTTTAATAATAAATAATTCATAAAAGCATGCCTATATATGTTGTTGATGACTTCATAATGGTACGGCCTTGTTCGAGTTAAAGCAGTCGTCAGTGGCCTTAGTGCGAAAAAAGGTTGCTCACCACTGGACTAGATATATGAACATATCTACACTGAGGACTTTTATGCTGTTTGGTGGAATTATGCTAAATACTAGAGAAAGAAACAGAACAACAGATATAATAAATACAACAGGAATTTTGTTAGATATGAATGTTTATACATTTTTATTTCCAGTATTAAACGTAACCTGCCATTGTACAATTTAGTGTACTTACAGAATAAAATGGGTGTAGCCAGCAAATCCCATCAATCCCTCTGTCTAAGCACACAGCCAACCATATTCTTAACCTACTTGCTTCAATAAAAGGCTACAGAGGGTCAAAAGTCTTTCTAAGAAAGAAATCAAACCTCCATGAGAGGCAATTAAATCAGAAGTGTAAAAGATGCATTTGAAACACTAAGGTCATTTTATAACTGGCTCTGAATGATCTGCTTACTTTTCATTCTTCCAATTATTTAACATTTCACTTTCTGAAAAGTCTCACATGTTTACTACATTAGTGTGGTTAATAGAAGACTAATGTTTGGATTGAGTCCTGGCACATATACTTTAGTTGTGTCCAAAAGATGTGTAGACCCAAACTATAATGAAAACTGACAAATCTTTATATTTGTGACAAATTAAACATTAGAAAAATAAAACACTAACTTTATATAATGCCTAAAAACAGATACTATTTACATTTGATCTACTTAAAACCAGCTCATACATTATCTGCTGTTTCACAGGTATGCTCTGATCATTAATCTTTAATACACAGTAAAATAACAGCAAATCGTAAAGGAAGGAGTATGGCCTCTAGGGTATTAGACTTTAAACCACAACTCTGTCAGTTTATTCTCTACCTCCTACTCACTGTGCAACCTTGAGACACTCAGCCTGCCTGTGCTAAAGTTGTAAACAAATGTAATTTATTCTGATTGTAGCTGCGTCTTTTGAAGGTTCTCAAATCGAGCAGCTAGTGTGTTGGCAGGGTAGGATCCAGCATCAATAGAGTCAGAGTCAAATACATAACAAAAAAAAATCCACAGTTGAATAAAGTTCATTTTAAAATTTTAGTGAAAGTATAAAAATAATAAATCACAAAATTTCAGAAAAAAAATATCCTATAGAAAATTTTTACTGCTCAAAGGGTGATCTTTCATGGGTCATAGACATGAAATAGAATGAGATTCTCATTTATTTTCAAAATTGACTTTGTCACAGATGTTTCTCCTAAAATTTCTCAGGTGAAATAGCTTTAGACAAGAAGAAGACATGAGATACAACTGAGGGAAAAGGAGACAAAATTGAGTTTGAAAAAGCATGTTGTACTTTATGTAGTCTCTTTCTAGTCTTAATCTCTTTTAAGACTTTACTTATTATTGGACTGATACCTTAATCCAAGGTGTCTTACAATATTTGACCTCTGATCAGTTACCTTTGTTTTGTTTTTCCAATTGGAGCATAAGCAGATGAAGTCACTTTCTAACACTCCCAGAGTGTCACTAGTGGGACTTAACAACACAACCTCAGGGACTGATGGCCAAAGTCTTAACCACTATGCCACATTGTCTGTCTTTTCTTCTAGAAAATGATCTAATTGGATCACAGCAATATAAATCAGAACAACTAATAGCATTATTTAGAAGCAAGGACTATAGATTTGTAATTGTAGTGAAGTGTTTTATTATCACAACAACCGTTCATGCATTTCACATATATTACTGAGCACATAATGCAAATATTTTTAAATTGCAAAAAAAATGTCAAGACACTATTTGGAAAATCTGAGCCTGTTCTGTGATCTCTGCTGAAACACGAGAGAAGACACTTGTGTGAATAAAAAGGAATTTTTTTGTAAGGGGAAAAATCTGAGAAGCAGGACACAAAGGAAAATGTCTCCATTTTATTTCTTTCTGGTGTCATTGTTGTCTAGGAGAAACCAAAAAGATATTAAGAAAATCCCATTTTTGATTAATCATTCCTATGGTATTACACATGGAGCATAAAAGGCAAAAGTGAAAAAGGTTTCTTCTCTGTTTCATTACAATCTTAGCTTTTAAATGTTAAACTTCAGTTACTTCCTATACTTAAAAGTTGTTTTACTTTACTATGGTAAACTTACATTAGCTTCACTTCAGTACGCTCAGTACACTCCATACGATTTGAAACTGTTTGCCCTCCATGCCTTAACTGCAAGGCAGATCATAGATTGAACTAATCTCTAGTCAGCATGGCATTCCATTTACAATTTACCTTGTAGGGGTTATAATAGAACTTTCCATTGATTATACACTAATATACTGTATAGGCAAACATTTGAACATAACTAGGAAAGTACTTCTATTAGTTTAATGTTACTAACTTTCAAATGGCTCTTACACTGATCTTGAATGTTTCTTTGGATAAAGGTGTCTACAGTTTACTGCAGCTCAATAAAAATCATGTCATAAAATTAGACCCTAAACCTTACACCAAATTGATATTTAGCAAAAGTTACACGTGGTAGAAATCAATAGCATTATTTTAATGCCTTAAATTTTAAATTAATTAATTGAACTGAGCATAATCCTCTATTACAAGGAAATGTTGAAGAAATGTCATAAAAAATTCAAAAATAAATGTATAACATGTAATCAAGACTCTCTGATTTCATGGAAAATATCATTAATAATACTACACTAGCCAAACATTCATTTTAAGGCTTCTGAATCCTACAAAAAATATAATTTCCTACCTGTACTCTATGACTAGTGTGGGCCATTCAATATCTCTTAATTCTTTTAGGAAAGATTCCATCCCTGAGTCTTGGGATGCATTAATCAGTAAATGCAAAAGTAAATGATTCAGTAAATATTGCTTTATTAAGGCAAGTTTAATGGTAGTTAATAGAGACGATTTCCTTCCAAACACCAAGTGCAAGTGTTTCTCTTAAGTATTAATAATAGGGTATTTAGTGTAAAAGTTGTCACATGAGTGCGCATGGGAGGCAGCTAAAGGGCCTGAATAAGAGTAATTCCATGTCAGACCAGAGGGTGATGGAGTGCACTAATTCTTTCTCTCACTTCTCTGTAGACCAGTTACGGGAAATTTCACCTGACCCTGATGACGTCACTTCTGGTTCCAGCCTCATCTACGCCACTTCCGGTTCTGGCCCCAGTGATGACATCACTTCCAGTCCTGGCCTCTATAAAACCACTTCTGGTTACAGCCCCAATTATGAAGTCACTTCCACAATTCTCCTTTAAAGCCACCATCTTTGTGCCAGACAATCAGGTCTGTCTTGGACTCAAACCTGTATGCACTGTACATTCTTTAAACTAATTTTGCAGCCAGGAAATAATATACAGGTGGCTGCTTCAAACATTTTTAATGTTTCTGATCTATTCTTGTGACAAAGTTAAGATTATGTCTTTCTCAAGGTTACAAAGTTAGGGACCCTTTGCAATTGTGTTGGCTTTGGTAGTTGCAGTGAAGTTCATTCTGAAACATAACTGTAAGTGAACTGCACTTTTCAGTTCTCAGACCTATTTTTATAGTATTTTGGAGGAATGTGACCAGAAGTGATGGAACTTGACCAAGGACTTTAGTAAGTTGGAGGCAGTCACGGCACATGCAAGTCATACATTGTGATATACCCAAATTGTCTAATTCATTTGCGACTTGCCTTGGTTTAATTTTGTCTTACCTGTATATTGTAGACGCAAGACCTTTAGACATGAGAGTTAAAAAGCAATTATCACTCAGTCAGAAGTATTAATGCATAAAATAGAGCAATGAGGATAGATAGATAGATAGATAGATAGATAGATAGATAGATAGATAGATAGATAGATAGATAGATAGATAGATAGATAGATAGATAGATAGATAGATAGATAGATAGATAGATAGATAGATAGATAGATAGATAGATACTTTATTAATTCCAAGGGGAAATTCACATACTCCAGCAGCAGCATATTGATAAAAAACAATATTAAATTAAAGAGTAATAAAAACGCAGGTAAAACAGACAGTAACTTTCTATAATGTTAACGTTTACCCCTCCGGTTGGAATTGAAGAGTCGCATAGTGTGGGGGGGGAACGATCTCCTCAGTCTGTCAGTGGAGCAGGACAGTGACAGCAGTCTATTGCTGAAGCTGCTCCTCTGTCTGGAGATAATATTGTTTAGTGGATGAAGTGGATTCTCCATGATTGACAGGAGCCTGCTGAGCGCCTGTCGCTCTGCCAGCTCCATGCCTGCAACACTAGTTTGTCCAGGCGTGAGGTGTCCTTCTTAATGCTGCCTCCCCAGCACACCACTGCATAGAAGATGGCACTCGCCACAACTGTCTGATAGAACATCTGCAGCATCTTATTGCAGATGTTGAAGGATGCCAGCCTTCTAAGGAAGTATAGTCGGCTCTGTCCTCTCTTGCAAAGAGCATCAGTATTGGCAGTCCAGTCCAATTTATCATCCAGCTGCACTCCCAGGTATTTATAATAATAAATAATTCATTACATTTATATAGCGCTTTTCTCAGTACTCAAAGCGCTATCCACACAGGGAGAAATTTATAGGTCTGCACTCTCTGCTCACAGTCACCTCTGATGATCACGCGGGTTCAGGAGTGGCCTGGGTCTCCTAAAATCCACCACCAGCTCCTTGGTTTTGCTGGTGTTCAGGTGTAGGTGGTTTGAGTCACACCATTTAACAAACTCCTTGATTAGGTTTCTATACTCCTCCTCCTGCCCACTCCTGATGCAGCCCACGATAGCAGTGTCATCAGCGAACTTTTGCATGTGGCAGGACTCCGAGTTGTATTGGAAGTCCGATGTATATAGGCTGAACAGGACCGGAGAAAGTACAGTCCCCTGCGGCGCTCCTGTGTTGCTGACCACAATGTCAGACGTGCAGTTCCAGAGACGCACATACTGAGGTCTGTCTGTAAGATAGTCCACGATCCATGCCACCAGGTATGAATCTACTCCCATCTCTGTCAGCTTGTCCCTAAGGAGCAGAGGTTGGATGGTGTTGAAGGCGCTAGAGAAGTTCAGAAACATAATTCTTACAGCACTACTGCCTCTGTCCAAGTGGGAGAGGGATTGGTGTAGCATGTAGATGATGGCATCCTCCGCTCCCACCTTCTCCTGGTATGCGAACTGCAGAGGGTCGAGGGCGTGGCGGACCTGTGGCCTCAGGTGGTGAAGCAGCAGCCACTCCATGGTCTTCACCAGGAGTGCAGGTGTTCTGGACCTACCTGACAAAACAAAAGAAAGATTCTTCTGCCTGATGTTGCATATTTTATGTACCATGACAGAGTGGAAAAAAGAGAAGAGACTGTGGCTGAATTTGCTGTACCTAAAACCTTTACACAATCACTGGATCTGTCAGGCAGCACATTACTGGTCATCATGGTTGTGACACTTCGGAAATGTGTATCATTGTACAGTTGACCATTTTGACACAACCTGTGAGTTCTAGTCATGTAAATTGACGTTCTCGGGCAATGAAATTAGCATCTGCAGGCTTTAAGTTTGACATCCCCTCTGACTACAAGTTTTGTAATATGACATCTGCTTAAAGCTCCAACACCATATACTAGGAACAGATATCTGGAACTGCAGGATGAACCTTAAAGGTCTTAAGGTCAACACTACCTCCATATTTCTCATTGTTTAGCCTGGGAAATTACAGAATGATAATCTAGGTATCTTTCCATGCTCATGTCTACACAACTGTGGTTTTCCTCACAAATCCTAAAGAGCCATACAATGGAGTGGTGTTCTGTTCACAGTTAGTTTGTTCCTGCTCAAATGTCACACACAACCCTGAATTTAAGAATGTTTTGTGATCTCTAGCATGATGTTATTTTACAGAAGAGTGTCCTCTTAGTGTTTCTTTAGCCCAGAATATAAGCCAGCAGAGCATAACAATATAATATAGTTACTTCTCTAAGAAATGAGAGTCAGGTAATAGGGAGAACACAAAGTAACATGAAAGGAAAAGTAAATAAAAGCACCCCTCGGCTTTCCAAAGATGAATATTATTGTGGTCAGTTATTTGGTTAGAGATAGCCCTAGCTTTTTTGGCACCCTTGATGAAGCTGTACAAGCCGTGCCCAATCCTTATATTTCTGGGCACAGATAAACATACAGTATGTAGAACTGCAAGATTCCAGATTGTGCTTCTAGCATGCTTATATATGTTTTTATTATCAGAAGGTGGGGTCCCCTTGCTGTTTGGAGCATGGTAATCCACGTATATTACTTATTATTATGCTGTCCTAGGTGGCTGCCTAGTTTGTCTATATGGGGAAGCCAGCCCTGTATGTGGGTTGACTCACCCACTTTCCACCCTTTCCTTCTTACTTTCCATCACTTAATTATATTTCTAGCTGGGAGCAGCTTTTAATCCTCATTCAAGTATCATATCCTGATCAAGCCCTAGAATCACTTTAGTATTACCATATCAGAATGCCATCTGGCTGTCCTTGCTATTACCACAAAGCAGATTTTCTTCTGAACTCGTTTTTCTCTTGAATAGGTAGCAGAGTCCCACCTGTCCCGGTTAGTAGCACTCTGCTGCCACCTGCCAGCCTAGAAATGTTTCCGTGGCCTCATGCCATCCAATCTGTGCTTTAGCATGTCTATTGGAAAGTCAAGCATGCACTCAGCAGGAAGTCAGCAATTTCTGTTTGGCATTACCCAATGCCCTGTACATCCTTGAGGAATCCCACAAGATTCCTTCCAGGGATCCACACCCTCTCTCTCATATTTATCGGTCTTGTGCCTTCACTGTATGAAATTTCAGAAGTCCATTCATAATTTAAGGGTATATTGCCCCTGCTTACAAAGAGCATGCCCTTGCATATATCCCTGCCAGGCCATAACCTGTCCTGTGTCACATCTATTTTTTTGCCAGGCAGGCAGGACCCTCTATAGAAATAAATCATTTATTAGCATTCTATTTAGAGCTCCCTCTTTCTAAAGAAATTGCATTTAAATTATTTATAAAAAAAAATTGTAACTCCAAAAATATTTGAATTTTTGAATGCTTTATTTCATTATATTAAATTATACATTTAAATTATTAAAAACAAAGTGACAGTTTTTTTACCCATTTTACATCGGAGCCTATAAGGAAATTAGTAAAGAATGTTATGGTTAGTTAAAATTTCACTTTCTTTAATGTCAGAAGATTTTAACTATTAAAGGAAATAAAAGTGAAAAAAGAAACCTCTTTTTTAATATATGACATAGGATACAGTGATCAAAGTCGGCAAGTATAAAGAAAATTGAAAACACTCCATAGTGTTTGCAGTTATTTGAAACTGTAAATAATACTTACAGATTTGTAAAGAATACAAAAAAGTGGATTCCAAGTTGTTTCAATGTGAGACGTTGCCTGTGAGTAATGGTACAGGCCAGGGATTAAGAGAGAAACTCACACTTACAGGATCACTTGCAACTCAGCGTGACATTATAGGATGTAGAACACTTAACAGTGTGGTAAGTCCTATAAATAGGACGATCTGTGTCTCAGAAGGGCCACAGGCAGAAACACTAACACAAGTGAGGAAGAGCTCTGACCTGCAAGAAAACATGTTATGTTCTCCCAGAAGGCAAGAGAGCAGACAACCCAGAAGATGCCAGAGAAGACTCCAATGAATTTTAGATGACAGAATTCCTTATTATAGAATATGGTCCAAGGTCAGTAGAAGTGGGGAATGTTTCCTTTATAAAGAGCAGGTCCAGTGCTGTCTCAGGCATGAAAATTCTGGTGATCAGAATTTTCATTTATGTGTGCAAACTTTACTAAGGTTAAAATGAACTTACCTAACTAACAATATCTGTCCTTATTTTGCTGGTGACTAGTAAGTCATGCAAGTTCACACAACTCTAATATCACAAAAAAAAAGAAAAGTCAGCCAAACAGTGGAATGCTGATGCCCTCTGACATTGTCATCATCTGACAAAACAGATTTAAAAGTTAAATAAAGTGAGTGCCTCAAAAAGACCCGCTGTCCTGGAAAATATAATGAATATGAACTGCCTGATTTAAAACTGCAAGTTTAGAATAAAATTACTTTGAGGTGAAAAAGGACAAGGAACAAAAAAATGGACAGAACACACTCTGCATGACTCTGAGGTTGTGTGGTAATAGCACTAACCTCCATGTAGTCAGGGGTTGGCTGGACAGTTCAAGGTTGGCAAACAGTTCAGAACTCACCAATTCTAAATATGAATTCTTTTATGACCAGGACTCTGCAATTCCTTAAAACAGGAGCATTATACTGTTGTCTTCTTTTAATAATAATAATAATTCTTTATATTTATATAGCACTTTTCTCAGTGCTCAAGTGCTTTACTTAGTGAATGGAGAGTCTCTTCAAATGCCACTAATGTATAGCATCCACTTGGATAAAGCAATTGCAGCCATATTGTGCTAGTAGACTAAACACAGATTACTTGTTAGGTGGCGAAAGGGTGAGAGATAGCCACTTAGAAGCAGGGGATAATTAGGGGGCCAGAATGACTAGGCCTTGGCAGGAAATTTAGCCAGGACATTGGGAAACACCTTTACGAAGGATGTCCAGATATCTTAAATGACAACAGAGAGTCAGGACCTCAATTTTACGTCTCATCCAAAGGACTTCACCATTTCTGCAGCATAGTGTCTCCATCACTGCACTGGGTCATTGGAAACCACATTTAGACCTCAGGGTAAGCGCCCCCCTGCTGGTCTCGCCAACATCTCTTCAAGCAGCCAACCAAGTTTTTCCTGGTTGGTTGGTTTCTCATCCAAGTACTGGCCATGCCCGAGAATGCTTAGCCGCAGGTGGATAACCTGTCCTAAAGTACACTTAAGGTTCCTTGGTGGGTTTTTTAAATTTAGCACATTAGATGGTCTTTCTCATCCTCATTCTGATCAATATGTCATGAACATCCTTCTTGGTATTGATCTGCTTCATTTTTTTCAAATTACTATGATTATCTTTAAAGGAGAAAATGGTACTGGACTTTTTGAATGACTTTGCTGGATAGCACTGCATTCCCACAACTGGGAAAAGATTGAACTAGAAGTACAATTGCAGTTAAAAAAAAATTAAAAACTGGTCCTCATTTTAAGAAGCTATAACCTTCAAATCCCATTGCTAAACTGAAAAGTTCATGTTGCAGACACACAGACACCCTTATGTAAACCTGGAACCCTAGAGGGCCAATAAGAGTCATAAACACACATAAAGCACCCGACCTGGATTTTCTTTTTTTATTATTTTGTTTTGCCTTAGGGTTCAGATTATTGGAATGTGTTTTCTTGGGACTTATTTACTGTGGATTCACTTTTTGGGAAACCCCTCTAGTACTTCTGTTTGCTTTTTGGAGTCTTTGTTACATTTTTTGGTATTATTAATATAAATAGTCATTTTATAAAGATTCTTTTATTAGCCCATCTTCACACCAGAGGAGGTTTATGGTTACCCTCCTCTCCTCTGGTGTTTTGTTTGTGATTTTGAAAGACATTTCAAGTTATTTTGGGTCTTCATCTCTTTTAAGTCTACAAAGCCTGAATCAGGTCATTTGAGTGGGAATTCAGCTCACTGAGGTGAGGCCTTTTCCAAAGAATGCCTAGCCTGGCCAGTTAAGTCTTTGTGAGCCATTATTGAGGCCACAGGCTTTTCACAGACGCTCAATTTTGTGACACTACATACTGACCTGCTGTAAAATAAGATGCTGTGGTGTTGCAGTATCAGCAATTATTGAATTTTAAGGTCCCATCACTGTGATGTCTCAAACCACAGGAAATTTGGGTTGGAAATTTAGTAGGGGCAACTAGTACCACAGCAAAGCATAGATAAGAGAAATAGTTTAGTAATAGTTACAGCATATGCCTGGGGACCACCTTCCTGGTACTGGTGAGTTAAGTAGTTCCACCCCAGGATAAGAGGGGATACTAACATCTTCTCTTTTCCCCGTAGCCTCGAAAGACCACTTAAGGATGATGCCTAGCTTTGCTCACAAGGCTCAGAGGTGATTCTGCGCCTTCTATCACCAATGACACAAAACAGGGCCACCCAAGGAACGTGGTATCACTTGAGAGGAGGACAGAGCTTCAACACCATAGCTAACTCTAATCCTAAAACAAGGCTGTTAAGAACCATATTTACTTTCAATTTGCCTCTGCACGACTGTGTTTTTTTTTATTTGTTTTAATTTAAGGGGGCAACCCAGTTGGTGCCCCACCCGTTTGCCTGCCTGCACTAGTCTGCTTCCCTTGCCACTCTGCACAGTTCATAAAGACTGCTAAGCTTCTGTTTTTGACCAAATGACTTAAAGACAGAGTAATATGATCAGCATAATCCATCACTCTGATAAGAGTACATAAGGCTGGATTTAAAAGCAGAGAACATTTAGACATCTTTCACAACTGCAAAAAGATCGTTCCATAGCTTACTTCATACAGTATTTTTTTGTTCTTGTAATTTTTACAAAAACAATATCTTACTATCATAATGTATGTTCTGTGACGTACTGTTTTTTTTAGTAAGTTTGGTCAAGTGAATTTGATCAACGTCACTTAAAGTTTTATATATGTTTGAAGGCAAACCTTTAAAATGGAAGCAAGTGTACAGAAAAGGAGTATTAACAATAATAATTTATAATCCTTGTAATACTATACACCTAGAACATAGAGATAGTGGATTATGAAAAGTATGTGAATGCAGCATTGCAGTTAGTTATAGTTATGAGGTATTCATATGGGAAATAGCTTTTTATTGTTTGTTTGGTCCTTCAGTTTATTTTTACAAAAGTTAATAGAATGTAACATTATGTTGTTATGCTAGAGCTTTTGGTATCATGTGTCCCTGCAGTCGCTGTGATGACACAGCACAGGGGTCCCCAACTCCGGTCCTGGAGGGCCACCATGGCTGCAGGTTTTCATTCTAACTATTTTCTTAATTAGTGAACTGTTTTTGTTGCTAATTAACTTATTTTGAGTTAATTATAATTGACTTATTTTTGAAGACTCAGACCACTGAATTGTTTCTTTTTCCATAATTAGCAGCCAAACAATAATGAGACACAAAATGAGCCAAAACATGACCAGCAAACTGTGTCCATCATACAAAATCTGAAAATAAAGATGAAGGTCTCAGGAATACTGATCTCCCCAGGTCCCCATAACATTTTATCATCGCTCTTAGAAAAGAGAAAATCAACAATTTCACAAATGTACGTTCCAGAAACAAGCCATGGAATTAAAAAACAGGTTTAATTAACAACAAGAATTGGCACCTAATTTAGCGACAGTGAAATTAGTTGGAGTTTCAGGTCCTCACTTAGTGTGTCTTCTGTTGCTCACTCACTTCACATTTCGTTTCTGTTTGGGTGCCATTTAAGGAAAGAAATGAAATAATTCTGAGGAACAATCTAAAAAAAAAAAGTCAATTAAAATGAAATCAAATGAAGTTAATTAGCAGCAAAAACAGGTCACTGATTAAGAAAAGGGTTAGAATGAAAACCTGCAGCCACTGGGGCCCTTCAGGTCTGGAGTTGGGAATCCCTGACATAGCGTATGCTGCATATACAGTAACTACACCATAATTTTATACTGAAACAATGCATCGGTTTTCCTTGTATCTTTGGTAGCTTAGTTTGAAAAGAAAAATCACTGTAGTGAGGTCCATTTCGGTTTCCAATTTTGACTTTGGTTTTTCGACTTCTCATTCTGGTTTCTTCCCTTTAACTTGGTGCTCTTTCTATTCCTGGTATTGACCTCATCTTGTCTGAGTATATATTTTTGTCTCCCAGTGACTCTGCTATCACAGCTGTTTACAATACCATAAGTAAATCATATGTAATGCCATTATTCTCATGTTCTAATGAAAATGACGGGCGACTAGAAAAAGCTCCATAGAATCAGCTTCATTTTTGTTTAATTCCCCATGCCTTTTATCATTTCTCCTTGAAAATAATGCCATGTTTATAGTTTTTACTGAAGTTTAAATTACTGTGAAAAAGTATGTTTTATGATTATTTGCTGATTAGTTTTTCATTTTATAAATTTTAGACTGTATTTCTTCACAACTGCAATGCAAAATGTAGTAGTCTTATATTTAAGGAAAATATTTAATTTGTATAATATTTCATAAATAATAATTATTAGTAGTAGTAGTTACAGTAGTAGTAGAATTACAGATTCAGCTAATTTACTGTATTCTTTGTTTCTATGTTATGGGCATATGAGCCGTTTCACAGATTGGCATCCTGGATTTGTATCCTATGTCTGGTTGTTGGTTATGTGTATATTGCATGTCTCTCTATGTCTGTGTGAGTTTTCTTCCCAAATCTCCAAATAAATTAAAGACAGTTAAATTGGTCTGAGTGTGGGTGTGTGGGTGAGTGGGCTGTGAGATGTTCTGTTGCTGTATTCGGGACTGTTTCCTGCCTTGTGTCTAATGTTCCAAGTTTGGCTTCAGCCTCCTTTGATACTAAAATGGATTAAGTGAGTGTGAGAATGTTATGTTGTGTTCTGTTTTCTCACTTACAAAGACTGCACACCGTGTTTTATTACTTAAAACATGCTAAAGATTAAAGTATCCATTTACATTTATTTAATAAACAGCTCAGTGCCAGCATGAGTAGAATGTGCAAACTCTGTGATAGAACTGGGCGTCAACCATGGCCCACCAAATTAGTAGAAGTAACTATTGAATCAGCTTTAAACAAATTCATGACCGCAGGCAACTGACAAAACAAATACAGTAAATGAGAGATACAGATAATATTGTGAACAGGTAATTCTATCAAGGAGTATTAAAACCATTCAGGTCCAGTTACTCATTTTGTTCACTACAATAGTGCAAATGGGAGACTTTTGCAAATATTGTACCAGTCAGCTTGGTAACGTGAGACATACTGTAAGTTTTAGAGAAAATCTTTTAGTTTATTGGTCAATCTAAAACTCCACTCTCATCTATGGTGAAGAGCACTGGTAATGACTTCAAAAATGTGTTTTTGGGTACAAACAAAATAATTGAGGTTTCTACACGATTGCAGGACTCATGGACCTAAACAATATGCATGAACGGTGGAATAGTTCTGCTGCTTCTTGCATGGTTCTCTATTAAATGGGATACCAATCAACTTCCACTTACAAGAGACCATGAGACAAACCCAGGACAAGTTAAAAAAAGTGTACATCTCACAGATGGTCTTAGAACACCTGGGTATTCCTCAAATTGTGTGGGAGGATATTTCCCAAGAAGTTTGGCCTAACCATGCCAGCTAGTTGCTGCTACAACTTTCACAAGGATAAATAGATGATGTATGGGTGAATGGGTGGGTTTAAGATTTGTAATGTTTATCTGGAATACATTATTACCATATTTGTAGACATGATTAGTCAAAATAATAAAATGGAGGGGATTTGGCACTGATAAACCAATGCTTGGCAATATGTTATTTTGTATTATAACTATATATATATTTATTGCTAAGTAGCGATGAAAGGAAAAAACATAAAGGAAGGAAAAGTTTAAAAAATAATGTATTAGTTAAAGTAGAAGAGGAATTGCAAGTACTTTCTAAACTAAAGATCAAGCAAGAAAAACTGTCCTTGTTTTTGATATCTACTGTTTCATTTGTTACCCTAGATTGTAATACTCTCAGTGCTATTTTTATGAAGTGGTAATGTAAATTTTCAATAAAACTGCTGCATTCATTTCAAAAGTAATTGAGAAGGGGGCCACAGACCTATAGATCTACAGTATCTGCTATAGACCTATCTTTATCATTTATTTCTAAAGTTCTTGAGAAATTAATTGTGAAACAAGTTTGCAAAATGGAAATATGAAAAATGAAGTAAGTTAAGTACTTTCATGTGAAAACAGCTTGGCTTAGAGTTACAACTGACTTGCTTTTGAGTGCAGATATTGTTCAGTCTAAATAAGTCTTGGTATTGTTTGATTTAAGTGTAGCCTTTGATATCATTGACCATAAAATTATTAACAAATTTAGAAATCGGGTGGGTAATTCTATATTGCCTTTGGAAAGGATTATCTTCTATTTTTCAACATTATTGTTCAGCACGACTGTATTGCTGGCATTAATATATACAGTAAATGTCATGCAATTTCCTACAGAAAAATCTTGATAAATAGATGCATGAATTTTTGAATAGGATCAGTCTGCCAAACAGTCTGGGGTGTGATTAGATGGGTGGCTTCTAGTGTACAGCCATGGGTTAAACTCCAAGCAGTACTTTATAGTTTTAATTTAGGTTTTGGGTTTTATACAAGTGCACTGGTGAAGTCTTAATTTTATTTAGGGTAAAATAGAGCAAAATTTAGACTTTTTTTCTATATTGTAATTGCAATGCCCTCTCTGTTGTTGTTAAACCAGCAAACATTAAATTAGCTTCACTTGGCAAAAAAAAATACATCTGGCAGATTGTTAGTAAAAAAACAAATCTTTAGCTCACATTATACCTGTGCTTTCTCCCTGCATTAGCTACCTGTGAGTTTTACGACTGATTTTAAGATTTTATTAATTGTACATTAGTCTTCATATAATTTCGCCCCAGCTTAGGCTATATTAGCTTTAATGAGACTCAAATAACTATCAAATTGTTCTTTGTTTCCCATGGGCTCACCACCTATGGGAGGGACCAAGGAGGTCGGGTGCAGTGTGAGTTGGGTGGTGGCCGAAGGCGGGGACCTTGGCGGTCCGATCCTCGGCTACAGAAACTGGCTCTTGGGACGTGGAATGTCACCTCTCTGAAGGGGAAGGAGCCTGAGCTAGTGCGCGAAGTTGAGAGGTTCCGGCTAGATATAGTCGGGCTCACCTCGACGCACAGCTTGGACTCTGGAACCAATCTCCTTGAGAGGGGCTGGACTCTCTACCACTCTGGAGTTGCCCCTGGTGAGAGGCGCCGAGCAGGTGTGGGTATACTTATTGCCCCCCAACTTGGAGCCTGTACATTGGGGTTTACCCCGGTGGACGAGAGGGTAGCCTCCCTTCGCCTTCGGGTGGGGGGACGGGTCCTAACTGTTGTTTGTGCGTATGCACCGAACAGCAGTTCGGAGTACCCACCCTTTTTGGAGTCCCTGGAGGGGGTGCTAGAGGGCATACCTTCTGGGGACTCCCTCGTTCTGCTGGGAGACTTCAATGCTCACATGGGCAATGACAGTGAGACCTGGAAGGGCGTGATTGGGAGGAATGGCCCCCCTGATCTGAACCCGAGCGGTGTTTTGTTATTGGACTTCTGTGCTCGTCACGGATTGTCCATAACGAACACCATGTTCAAGCATAGGGGTGTTCATATGTGCACTTGGCACCAGGACACCCTAGGCCTCAGTTCGATGATCGACTTTGTGGTCGTGTCGTCGGACTTGCGGCCACATGTCTTGGACACTCGGGTGAAGAGAGGGGCGGAGCTGTCAACTGATCACCACCTGGTGGTGAGTTGGCTTCGATGGTGGGGGAGGATGCCGGTCAGGCGTGGTAGGCCCAAACGTGTTGTGAGGGTCTGCTGGGAACGTCTGGCAGAGCCCCCTGTCAGAAGTAGCTTCAACTCCCACCTCCGGCAGAACTTCGACCACATCCCGAGGGAGGTGGGGGACATTGAGTCCGAATGGGCCATGTTCCGTGCCTCTATTGTTGAGGCAGCTGACCGGAGCTGTGGCCGTAAGGTGGTCGGTGCCTGTCGTGGCGGCAATCCCCGAACCCGCTGGTGGACACCGGCGGTGAAGGATGCCGTCAAGCTGAAGAAGGAGTCCTACAGGACCCTTTTGTCCTGTGGGACCCCGGAGGCAGCTGATAGGTACCGGCAGGCCAAGCGGAATGCGGCTTTGGTGGTTGCTGAGGCAAAAACTCGGGCGTGGGAGGAGTTTGGGGAGGCCATGGAGAATGACTTTCGGACGGCTTCGAGGAGATTCTGGTCCACCATCCGGCGTCTCAGGAAGGGGAAGCAGTGCAGTGTCAACACTGTATATGGTGGGGATGGTGCGCTGCTGACCTCGACTCGGGACGTTGTGGGTCGGTGGGGGGGAATACTTCGAAGACCTCCTCAATCCCATTAACATGCCTTCTAATGAGGAAGCAGAGCCTGGGGACTCAGAGGTGGGCTCCCCCATCTCTGGGACTGAGGTCACCGAGGTGGTCAAAAAACTCCTTGGTGGCAGGGCCCCGGGGGTGGATGAGATACGCCCGGAGTTCCTCAAGGCTCTGGATGTTGTAGGACTGTCTTGGCTGACACGCCTCTGCAACATCGCATGGACATCAGGGACAGTGCCTCTGGATTGGCAGACCGGGGTGGTGGTCCCCCTCTTTAAGAAGGGGGATCGGAGGGTGTGTTCCAACTACAGAGGGATCACACTCCTCAGCCTCCCTGGAAAAGTCTATTCAGGGGTCCTGGAGAGGAGGGTCCGTCGGATAGTCGAGCCTCGGATTCAGGAGGAACAGTGTGGTTTTCGTCCTGGTCGCGGAACAGTGGACCAGCTCTATACCCTTAGCAGGGTCCTGGAGGGTGCATGGGAGTTTGCCCAACCAGTCTACATGTGTTTTGTGGACTTAGAAAAGGCATTCGACCGTGTCCCTCGGGGAATCCTGTGGGGGGTACTCCGAGAGTATGGGGTACCGGCCCCCCTGATAAGGGCTGTTCAGTCCCTGTACGATCAGTGCCAGAGCTTGGTCCGCATTGCCGGCAGTAAGTCGAACCCGTTTCCAGTGAGAGTTGGACTCCGCCAGGGCTGCCCTTTGTCACCGATTCTGTTCATAACTTTTATGGACAGAATTTCTAGGCGCAGCCAGGGTGTTGAGGGGGTCCGGTTTGGTGGGCTCAGGATTGGGTCACTGCTTTTTGCAGATGATGTTGTCCTGTTTGCTTCATCAGGCCGTGATCTTCAGCTCTCTCTGGATCGGTTCGCAGCCGAGTGTGAAGCGGCTGGGATGAGAATCAGCACCTCCAAATCCGAGACCATGGTCCTCAACCGGAAAAGGGTGGAGTGCCCTCTCAGGGTTGGTAGCGAGATCCTGCCCCAAGTGGAGGAGTTCAAGTATCTCGGGGTCTTGTTCACGAGTGAGGGAAGAATGGAGCGTGAGATCGACAGGCGGATCGGTGCGGCATCCGCAGTAATGCGGGCGTTGCATCGGTCTGTCGTGGTGAAAAAGGAGCTGAGCCGCAAGGCGAAGCTCTCAATTTACCAGTCGATCTATGTTCCTACCCTCACCTATGGTCATGAGCTATGGGTAGTGACCGAAAGAACGAGATCGCGAATACAAGCGGCTGAAATGAGTTTCCTCCGCAGGGTGTCTGGGCTTTCCCTTAAAGATAGGGTGAGAAGCTCAGTCATCCGGGAGGGGCTCAGAGTAGAGCCGCTGCTCCTCCGCATCGAGAGGAGTCAGATGAGGTGGCTCGGGCATCTGATCAGGATGCCTCCTGGACGCCTCCCTGGTGAGGTGTTCCAGGCACGTCCAACCGGGAGGAGGCCCCGGGGAAGACCCAGGACACGCTGGAGGGACTATGTCTCTCGACTGGCCTGGGAACGCCTTGGGATTCTCCCGGAAGAGCTAGAAGAAGTGGCCGGGGAGAGGGAAGTCTGGGCATCTCTGCTCAAGCTGCTGCCCCCGCGACCCGACCTCGGATAAGCGGGAGACAATGGATGGATGGATGGATTGTTCTTTGTTCCTTGGCCAAATATAAAATCTAGGGGAAATAGAGTGTGTGTTGTTATTGCTCCAAGACTCTGAAGAGCCTTCCTTTTAGCATTAGATCATCTAATTGAGTTTCTTTTATTATGTCACATTGAAGATTTCTATGAATAAACTTACTTACATTTTTTTTTATTTCATAAGCTGGTTTACTGTCTTTAAATGTGTTTTATCTTTTGCTGTGATTTTTCTTAATTGTTAAGCACTTCATGCATTATGCTTGAAAGGTGCTACTGTATATAAATAAAGTTTATTATAGTTATTTTTACTTGTATATAGACTATAGAGCATATAATAGAGGGATGCTGAGAGAACTTTTATGTGGAAATTCCAGCTTATGTTGGGCTTGAACATTGCAGGCAAATCTGTACAGTATATATGCTCATTTTTTCTGTAACATTAGAAAATCCCTATAGTTTCTTTATCAAAACTTTATTGCCCTCAGGTTTGAGATGAACGATTTGTCATAACCAATTAATGGATACAATGGATCCCCAAAGCTTTATTCATTTATTAATTAGATATACTGTATGGTAATTATTAAAATAGTGAAATATTTTTCAAGTATGCAGATATCATTAGAAATTCTTTTAATTGCAGAAGATGACAGTGTTTCATACTGCACTTAAAAATAAAATACAATAAACCCACACATTTCTCATTCAACCTGTCATTCACAAAACACAAATATACATTGAAAAATATTGCTTTTGTTTATTTCTTGCGATTTTTATATATTTGCAGGTATTAACTTAAAAGAATTCTCCATCATGTAACATTTTTTCACAAGACACATTTTTTACCTGTCAATTACATTTTTTATTGTTTTTTGCACTAGAATGAATTAAATATGAATATTTTATTTTAATGATCACTTATTTAAATTTAATATGTTTTAATATAAACACTATGGTTAAAGAAAAACAGTGGAAAGGATACAGCTTGGTGCCAAAAACATCCTCAGACCTAACTTGGCAGATCCAGATAAAGTGCAACCACTGCATCATATTAAGCTGGGTTTGTCGAAACCCTGTCAAAAGATGGAGCCTGTTTTATGTATCTTTGCTGATGGTTTCCAGGTTTGGCTGAGGGTAAACTCAAAGAGGGCATTTTTTCTTTGCCTGATATTAGAAAACTGATTTCTGATGCAGAATTTGATGATGTAGCAAAAAAACCTGGAACAAGAGGCTTGGATTTCACTCAGAGAAGTAATTTTACATCTTAATTAGTAACAAAGATCCAAGTTAAAAAGAAATTGTGAAATATTTTTTAGTCAAAATTGAGGCATTGGGTTGCAACATGAGTACCAAAGTTTACTTTTTAGATTCACATTTAAATTTCTTTTCTGTAAATATTGCAGTGGTGAGTGAAAAGAAGGGTGAAAGATTACATTAGGGTATCAAGGACATGAAGGGAACACACAAGGAATATTGAGATGTCAATATGATTGCAGGCTACTGTGAGGTGAAGCACCAAAAAAAGTGTAATAATAATAATAATAATACATTTTATTTATATAGCACCTTTCCCATGCTCAAGGCACTTACAGAATATAAAAAAGAACGGCAGAATATACAGTATATAGCATTGTACAAACCAGATAAATAAATAAAGAAGATTAAGACAGTAAATTCTGAAAAAAACAGACAACATAATTGATGGTCTAGCACACACATACAGGTTACATTGGCATCTTGACAGAGAAGTAAACTGAGAGAAGGGTAATAAAGTCAAGTAGAGCTAAAAACCTTCCTGAACAGATGAGTTTTGAGTTGTTTTTTTAAAAGAATTCATGGAGTCAGCTGACCTGATTAATTTTGGTAGGTCATTCCAGAGTCTGGGCGCTATACAGCTGAAGGCCCTGTCACCCACAGAGTGTAGATTAGTGAGGGGCACAACAAGATTACCAGAATCAGAAGACCTTAGTGAGCGGGCAGGCACATAGTGATGGAGAAGGTCACTGATGTAGTTTGGTGCGAGGTTATTTAAAGCTTTGTAGGTTATTAGTAGGATTTTATATTCGATTCTGTAGGACACAGGGAGCCAGTGAAGACGGAGCAGGATGGGTGTGATGTGCTCACTGCTGCTGGTTCGAGTAAGGACTCTTGCAGCTGAGTTTTGAATAAGCTGGAGCTGTGATATAAGATTAGAAGGGGCACCTGCCAGTAGGGAATTACAATAATCGATGCGGGATGTGATAAAAGCATGGACAAGTTTCTCAGCATTAGAGAAGGAGAGGAAGGAGCGAACACGGGATATGTTACGGAGGTGAAAGTAAGAAAGTTTCTTAATGTGATTTATGTGGGTGGAATAAGTGAGGGAGGAATCAAAAATGACACCAAGATTTTTTACAGTAGAGGCAGGTCTGATGAGATCACTGCCAAGATGGACTGGGAAGGAGCTCATTTTATTAAGTTGCATTTTAGTCCCAATTTGCAGGAGTTCAGTTTTATTGCAATTTAATTTTAAAGAGTTCTGCTCCATCCAGGTTTTAATTTCACTAAGGCAGGTTGTGAGCTGAGAAAGCTCTGATGAAGTTCCACTTTTAACATTGAAGTAGAGCTGGGTATCATCTGCATAAAAATTATAACCCAATCCATAACTACGGATAATATGGCCAAGGGGAAGCATATAAATACAGAAAAGCAGAGGACCAAGGACAGAGCCCTGAGGGACTCCTTGTGTGACTGGCACGGAGTTGGATCTGCTGTTGCCAAGACTAACAAACTCTTGCCTATCAGTCAGATAGGACTGTACAAAGGACGGGCAAAGTTTCGGATCAACAAAATTAATAAGTGATTATTTCTTGTTGTTTTCTTTACATATGTGTTTACAATATTAGACATACTAAATATTTTCATGTTAAATTGATTTAGATCAATATTATAAATTGTGTAATTTGCTTCACTTTTAATTACATATCTTTTCAATTTTGTACTTAAATGTGACGTGATAGAAACACTGTATATTTTTTATTGGGTTAATGAATGCAAATAAAAATGACGATTCATAAAAACATTTCTATGAGTTTCATTTTCAGACCTGTGTAATTATTTTCAGGCACAAAGTAGGTTCTTTGTCCCCACCCACTGGCAGGAAAGCAGTTATGCCTGTTGACAATTTTAGAATTCTACTTTCAGCATATTTAGTCACTAATGTCATAGCTCAACACACCAGTACAGTACAGAGTATGCTAAGACTACAAGGTATAAACTCAATATTCCAAAGGAAAAAAATTACTGTTGGAAGCAAAGTCTTTAACTCTAAGGCTCCAACCTCCAAAATGATCTCCTAGTAGGTGAGAGGACATCATCAATAATAACATTTAAATCAGCAGTGAAAACTCCTCATTATAGCACAGTGCATTTTTACTAGAGCATTGACTCAGGCTAGTTGTATTGCTTTAACTTGTTAGCATTTGTTTTGATTGGCTACTATTGTATCTTTTTCTATTTCACTTGGCTGACCAGATTTCACCCCAATCTTGAAAATAATGAAATGGAAGCTTAAAGTGGAGTTGTCATCCCCAATAATGAGACATGTGTCAAACCTTGTTCATATTGCACTACAATTGTCCATATTTTCAAGTGAAGTGGCTGCCTAACCTAGGACAATTTTAATTTAGGATAAAAGGGTCATTGCTGTTAATCCATTGATTTTATAAAAATAACAAATTAGTCAAGTGTAATCATTTGGCTGTATTTAAGGAGACCAATATAGTGAAAGTGCAGGAAAGGGTAGGACCAACGACAGACATTGAATGTGGTCTTTTCTCTAACCCAAAACACCAGCACACTATGAGGCACACAGACCCTTGCTTTGTTGTCTTTATTCTCGTACTTAGAAACAAATATCCTTCCATTCTTTACTATATTTAATAAAATGTAAGAGGAATATACACACAAATATATGTCACACATAAAATGTACTCAAATACAGGCACACAGTATGTTTCTTCCCAGGGTACTGTATATTTTTAACTATTGCTTCATTATATCTTGATTTTTCACAAGTTATGCAAGAATGAGGTAGCATTTTCCTTTTTCATTTTCAGACACATTAGGGTTTCCATCCAGGCAACAGGAGAACAGACCTTTTTATTAAATATGGAACCCTTACCTGAGAAGGCACTCAAATACAATTACAGACTCTGAGTTTTGGTGTATTTTATATATATGTTTTTGTTGTCTAGTTATTTGTACTACAGTAACCACTCTGAATTTTCCCCAAAACCTGCAAGATAAGACATTCTCTCTCTAGATCTATTTAGATATAAAGGAACTCTCCTAAGAAAATATTATGATTCTACTCAAAATGGGGATGCAGACCTTGAAACAAACACAAAAACAGACTAACCCTCTGTACAGGTCTGGACCTACTGAGCAGGTCTCACCTCAGGATGCCTTGCTCCAAACTCAACCGGCAGGCTTATGGCCTGTTCAGGCCCAAAAATTAGAATAGGGTTCCTGGGGTGAGGTCAGTCTACTGGGATAAGACCTGTTATAAAGGGAGGTTTGGCTTTTCATGTGTGAGCTTTAATTTTTTAAAATCTTATTCCAGGTTTATGTTTTGTTGTGGCAGAAATCACAACATAATGCAAAACACTTAAAAATAAAAATGAGACATAAGAAGTGACTTAGTACAATCTGAGCTACAGACTACTGCTACGTGCTTTTATAAATCAGATCCCAGACTTTCACTCAAAATTAAATAATGAGACCTCAACAGAAGAAATAATTTTTATTTTTCAAAAATGAACAGGATCTGAAATATAAACTTAATTGTGTTTCTGATTTAAATGATGACAATGAATATTCAGATTTAGAAGATAATTTGCTCACAGGCTTTACTTCTGATAAATATGTGTCTTCATCATGTAAAGCACTTTGAGCTACATTATTTGTATGAAAATGCGCTACATAAATAAATGTTGTTGTTGTTGTTGCCCAATTTACCAATACTATTCAAAGAGACCCTCAACTCATCCTAACAAGAAGTCTCAAGAAGTCACACCCAGATCTGTGATTTCTACTATATTGATTGATCCATCAAGTCAAGTTTCGCAGCTGTATCTTTCGAGCCATCCACCATAAGGTATGGTATTACTTCTGTTTAATCATCTCCTCTTAAGTGAGCTGTTTTACTTAAAGTATCACCAACCCCTCTATCTATTACTTTTTGCTTTGGACACCCACCTCCAGTACCTGCCTTGGATTGCTAAAATTACACCACCCACTCCATTTTGAGCTTTGGGGTGGTAGGAAACACACACAAACAACAGAAATTTTTGTTACTCATTAATAAGCCAGAGAGGGATCAAAGGTCCACCTCTCATCATCCAGGACTATCTTATCATTGCTGGCAGACAGACTTTTTGTTAATGAAAATTATTTTAATACACAGCTGTTTGCCATGAGAATCTTAATGGTATCATTCCAAGTCAGAAAGAATGTCACAGGATTAAAAATGTATTGAGATTTCAATGGAAAACACTTGGGAAGCAGATAAATATAGAATGAGAAAATTAAGTAAAAGCAAATACACAAATAAAAGGAAACTTTGCTTTCCCACTGGGTCTGCCTATATAGGATTTTAGAATTACCTTCTCTTACAGAAAATAAAAAAAATGTTGATGAGAAGAATAGAGATAAATTGTTTATTGTTTTCTGTTTATTCACAAGCTGCTTCTCTGAAATGGTTATCATCTCATGGTCTCCTGGAATTTCATATTATTTTTAAAATGGGCCTGAATGCAGAAACTGATCTCTTAACATTTTAAGCAATTAAGCAATAGAATTCTAAGTGCAACTTTCAAAATCTGTATAATAACAAATATGAAGGGTTACCTGGTTAGCTAAGTGTTAGTTGTCCTGGGGCCCATCCTTTTCATTATTTACCTCCTTCCCCTTGGCAATATCTTTCGTAAATATAACATTAGCTTCCACTGTTATGCTGATGACACCCAGCTCTATGTCACTAGCAAACCTACTGTTTTCTTTCCACCGTCTTCACTTATTGATTGCATAGCAGAAATCAAATCCTGGTTTTCTTCAGATTTTCTTAAATTAAATAGTGACAAAACTGAGGTTCTCCTCATTGGTACAAAATCAACATTATCCAAAACTGATCATTTTTCCTTTGTTATTGATAATTCCTCTGTCTCCCCTTCCCCACAGGTTAAGAGTCTGGGTGTCATCCTTGACAGTACTTTATCCTTTCCGTCCTACATTAATAACATCTCCCAGTCTGCATATTTCCACCTGCGTAACATTAATCGTATTTGCCCCTTCCTCACTCCCCACACCACTGCTATCCTTGTTCATAGCCTTGTCACTTCTCGTCTGGATTGTTGCAATTCCCTTTTCTTTGGTCTTTCTCGTAAATCTCTTTATAAGCTTCAACTGGTCCAGAATTCAGCTGCCCGCATCATTACTAGAACCCTCTCTATTCACCATATCAATCCCGTTTTGCAGCAGCTCCACTGGCTTCCAGTTAAGTTCCACATTCAATTCAAAATTCTTCTGTTAACTTTTAAGGCTATCCACAATCTTGCCCCTCCATATCTGTCTGACCTCCTCCATTTTGCCATTCCCTCCTGTACCCTTAGATCGTCTTCCTCCATCCACTTGACTGTCTCCTTCATCCGTCTTACCACTATGGGGAGAAGAGCATTCAGTTGCTCTGCTCCCCAGCTCTGGAACTCACTACCATCTGAGCATAGAAATATTGAATTATTTTCACTTTTCAAATCTAAACTTAAAACTCATTTGTTTAAGACTGCTTTTTCTCTTTGATTACAATTGCTCTGTCTGATTTTAATTTTTGTATTTTAGTTTTGTTTATAATTTGTGTGTTTAGAAAGGCACCTACCTACAAATAAATAAAATGTATTATTATTATTAAGAGAAAAGACAAAGTGAAGTTAGTTCTTGGTTGGGTAAACTCTTAATACTATCAGAGAACAATTCTTTCGACATGTTTGCAGTCTGAAGAATGTTTCATAATTATGATAGGCAGCTTCAGGATGAGCAGAAATATCATTTTAAATTGACTGCATCATGTAGGAATTCACAGAAACAACAAATGATCTTTTATGGAATTTAGTGTTTTTAATCACTTAATGAGGCTGATTCCTTGCATTCATTTGAGTTAAAAGGGTTTCACTGCTGATTTTTGTTTGTACTTGTCATCTGATGCTTCTGATTTCACTGTCCAACCGGTATCCGTTAATAAGAGCGCGCACAAAAAGGCGACCTTCAAAAGGGCGACCTCAATTGGGCAAGGCGAATAAAAGCGCACATAAATAAAAGCGATCTTCAAAAGGGCAACCTCAATTGAGCGGCGAATAAAGGCGCACGTAAATAAAGGCGAGCTTCAAAAGGGCGACCTCAATTGAGCGCCGAATAACTGCGCGCATAAATAAAGGAGTGCTTCAAAAGGGTGACGTCAATTGGGCGCAGCGAATAAAGGCAAACGCAACAATATTATTACAGAAAATTTATTAGATAAAGGCAATGATTGAACGTATAAAAAGGTGAAAGCAAGAATATTAAAACATCCAATTAATTAATGCATGAACTTCTAATGAACTACTTCTAACGAACTATTTCTAAAGCTCTCTATAATTTCGTTGTTTTCAAAATTACAGAAAATTAGATTAAGGCAATGACTGAACATATTTCGTTGTTTTCAAAATTACAGAAAATTAGATTAAGGCAATGACTGAACATATTGTGTTGTTTTCAAAATTACAGAAAACAGGCAATGACATTTATTCGGCGCTCAATTGAGGTCGCCCTTTTGAAGCTCGCCTATATTTACGGGCGCCTTTATTCGGCACTCAATTGAGGTCGCCCTTTTGAAGGTCGCCTTTATTTACGTGCGCCTTTATTCTCCGCGCCCAATTGAGGTCGCCCTTTTGAAGGTCTAGCTAGCATTGATAGATTTCATTTCGATGTTGTTGCAATGTCCTGGTGAAACCTTTCACAATGTTCATTACTGACACTACCAAGATTAGCTAAGAAGTTCAATTGTGAATGCAAAAAAATTATTTTTTGCGATATGTTGTAGTTCATCATTTTACATGGGTATGGGTAGAAGGGTTCTTTCATCAGAATGGCCAGCTCAGCACTGACTCAGTTGTACAATGGCCAATGGGAAGGAGATGGCTTGCTAGCTGAGGTTTCCAGGACTCTGACTGTGTCTGGCTTGAATCTGACAACTTTTGTACAATTTGGCCGTGGTTTGACAATTAGCTAATGGACAGATATTGTTGTTTATCATTTTTGTTAATTAGTTACTATTTTGTTTTGATTTGTTTTAACAAATCTGTATTCTTTATTGTGATAGTTCTGTATTTAGTGAATGGTATAATCTATTCATGCATTTTACCTTAAGAGTTGCTGTGGTGCTCTACACCTGCATTGGGTGAGGAGTGCTATGTGAGAACAAAGTATTTTGTGCTATTGTATTGTATTCCTGAGGTGACAATGATAGCTCTGTGAAGAAGGATTAGTTGTATTCTGTTTTGTGTATTGTATTTGACACTCATTGTATGCCCAGCCTACCTGGAAGGGGGTCTCTCTCTGAATTGCTTTCCCAAGATTTCTTTTATTTCTTTTCCTACAATGTTTTTTAGGACTTTTTTTCTTGTGTTCTTAGAGAGTCAAGGCTAGAGGGCTATCAATAAACAGGACATGCTAAAGCTCATTGATGTATTCCTTGTGTTCTTTTGCGCTTTACAAGAATAAATTATTACTGTTGTATGAATGAAGCATGTTGACAGCCAGCTGGATGTATTTTGGTGTTGCAAAGAAAATTAACACTCTTGAATGCCTTACATGTGATTTCCTCTGGCCCCAGTCACAGTCATTGGTCATTGACGGCATGCACACCTGATTTATGGAAAAAAAATGGCTTACCTGATCTTGGCATCAGTTATTCATGGAATCATCTATTTTAGATATCAAAATCCATTACCTACTTTGTTCGTTGCCTTCAGGAAATTTTTAATCAGTCCAAGTTTTATATAACGAGGAGGCAAACATTTCTTTCTTGGGTTGACAAGAGGTTTATGTGTCACACTTTTCTGCCCTGAAACAACATGTTTATAGAGCAGAAAGTCCTTTTTAATGCAATGAGACTCTTTAACGTGGTTGTTCTAGTCACAAATAAAACAACAGTACTTGGTATCTATGAGCTGCATTCCTTTTAGATCACCACATATATTCCAGTTGTAGTTATAGCGTTGTACAATGTGTACTCATAATATGAAAGGAAATCATAAAGACAGGCAATACAACTGTAAATGATGGGAAAATGTAGAGGTGATTTTTGTAATCGGCAGTCCAAAATTCATGAGATCACATCCAAAAATGTTCAATAAGCAAAATCTATGTTGTCCAGTGTACTTACTGTTAACACCCTTGAATGTTAACAGCTGGGGAAAAAACAGAGGGAACGTTCTCTTTTGGTAATAAAATTAATTAACAGACTCCCTTTAACTTGGAAACAACAGGTTCAGAAATTAGACAGAAATACCCCCAATAGTCTATGTCTCGCTTCAGCTGCTAAGGCTGGCACCATGTCACACTTAATGATTGCAGTTGCTGGACTGTATAGCATTGAGAATGTCAGATTGCTTGACTAGAAATTGCAGATTACACAACTTCAGAGCACTGTTTCAAATTTCCTGTTACACTGTGAATGTATCAGAAGCTCAACACATTTTCAGAGCCAATTAATGTGCCACTCTATCATTGTAAAAGACAAGACATTGAATAATAATAATGACAATAAAAATAATAATAACAATAATAATAATAATTATGTTCTATTTTGGCGACACGGTGGCGCAGTGATAGTGCTGCTGCCTTGCAGTAAGGAGATCTGGGTTCGCTTCCCGGGTCCTCCCTGTGTGGAGTTTGCATGTTCTCCCCGTGTCTGCGTGGGTTTCCTCTGGGCGCTCCGGTTTCCTCCCACAGTCCAAAGACATTCAGGTTAGGTGGATTGGCGATTCTAAATTGGCCCTAGTGTGTGCTTGGTGTTTGTGTGTGTCCTGCGGTGGGTTGGCACCCTGTCCGGGATTGGTTCCTGCCCTGTATTGGCTGGGATTGGCTCCAGCAGAACCCCGTGACCCTGTGTTCAGATTCAGCGGGTTGGATAATGGATGGATGGATGTTCTATTTCTTTAGCACCTTTCTCAAATCCAAGCAGCTACACATAGCATAAATAAGAGGACAATATTACACAGAACTAAAACAAAAGAAAAACAACAGAAGAAATCAAAAGATTAAAAAGCATATTACAAAAAAACTACCTAGAATGTAATAAATAAAAACAAAGAGTTCAGACATGTAAAATATGGACATAAAAGACAGGTTTTGTGTTCAGTTTTGAAAGAAGACAGGGAAGAGCAGTCTTGAATGCTGTGGTGATGAATTCCCACATAATTGATTAGTCTGTGGGACCATGCACTGCCAAAAGATTTAAGTACACGTGCCTAACGAGATAAGATGGGGGCTGCTAGACTATGCAAAGCTCTGAAGATGATAAACAGAATTTTGTATTCAACACACAAAGAAATTGGAAACAATAGTAACTGATAAAACACAGCATTGATGTGTTCAGTGCTCAGTGTAGCTCAGTGTAAGAAAGAACTCTTGCAGTTGTGTTTTGAGTTGTGATCTCTGAGGAGATCAATATTGAGGAGGTGGAAAATGCATTTTTAGTCAGTCATTTTTTAACCCAGTTAGTCCTGAACAGGGTCACGGGGTGTGCTGGAGCCAATCCCAGCTAGCATAGGGTGCAAGGCAGGAATAAACCTTGCACAGGGCATCAGTCCATTGCATGGCAAACACACACACATTCCAATCATACATACTGTATGGCTAAATTAGTATCACCAACCTACCTAACCTGGATGTCTTCAGACTCTGGGAGGAAACCAGAACACATAGGGGAAAACCCTTACAGACACTGGGAAAAAATACAAACTCTACGCAAGGAGTACCTGGGATGCAGCACTACCACTGCTCAACCCTCCATTTTTAGAAATTGAACTTATATGTGACTCAGAGGTAAGTCCAGTGATATTCCAAGATTATGAGCAGCCTGTGACAGATTTACAATCACATCATCAATATTAATACAAATGTCTGATAACCTAGATGTCATGGATTTTGGGCCAATTAATATAACTTTAGTTTTCTCATTATGTAAACTGAGAAAAATTGTGGGAAATCAGACTAGACTTAGTATTAAAATAAATCTGAATGTCATTAGCATAACAGTGAAAACTGAGACTACAGCAGTGGATGATTAGGCCAGTGGGGAGGCACACTTTGCATATCATCAGCAAAGAGGGATTTCTGATATCTAACAGAAGTAAATTGCTGTCTACAGTTAGATAAGGTGTGAACCTGGAAAATGCTGTGACAAAAATACCAACTGAAGAGAGCCCAGACAGAATCAGAAATAGAACTCAGGTGTGGTAGAAAGAGAATGTCAAGTGCATCAGTATAGGCAGAAAGGAGCAGATCATTTAAATCTCTCAGACGAATCTGTGTTGGCTGCAAAGTTCCATGAGCCTCTCCTCCAGAACACCTGTTTTCCTTTGTTTCTTGAGGCTGCCATTGCTATTTCATGTTTTTCTTGTAGAATTTATTGGGGCTTTCACTGTTTTTGGGTATAGTATGCATTGTACTTCTGGCTGATTGTTCATTGCTTGTCAGCTCTCACACGCACAACAGCTTACCCATCAATCCTACTTGATTTTTGTTGTGGCTAGTCACAGAGCGCTATGGCTGAGTTGCTTGTTATGTCACAGTATATTAACTAGCAGTCCCAGACATGCAATGTGGCTATTCATGACTTGTTAAATTATGCAATGTAAGGCTAAAACTGAAAATATCATCTAGTGCGATATGAACTGAAGGAAGACAAGATATAATAATGCAGCATCATTCCTCTGTCTACAGACGGTATATGTACAATACATCATATAGAACAAAGTAATGAGTAGCTCTTGATGATGCCCGTGATAGCTTTCTCTCTGCTTTTTCATTACTATCACCTTACTATTCCTATGGTTTGCCTTGGTTGCTGTTTATTATATTTTGTCTTAACTTGAGTTTTTTTTCATACCTGCATTTGATAATTTGAGTAAAATTGTAACTATTCTTCGAGTTTTAATTACTTGTTTTTACAAAATACCAGCTTGTACCACATTAGAAACAGTTTGTTTAGCAAGGATCAATTGATCCTAAAATCAAAGTTGGTCAATGCCTTGTTGCAAAAACTGGTTGAAGCTTGTATTTGTACTACAAATAAACTGGAAAAATGTTGTTTGTTCGTGTTTGCATTCTGAATTTATGTAAACAATGTCATCAGAGTTGTGTCCTTGAATCCCAGCCATTGTGCCCCTTCATGTCGGCCTTATAATGATACCTGCACTACTTTTATAAATGGGACAATTTCAAAAATAATGAAAAACATTATTGCTTGTGCTATGAATAAACTAAACAAGAGGTGATTTAAAAAAATTTTTTTTACTAGAAAATGGTAAAAGTCCTGAGTAAAACCCTTCATGAACAGTGGATTGATTATTTTTGCACCTTGCTTCATTTTGTAACAATACATCCCAGAAAGTTTCATTTGGTAAGAGTTTTATATATTCTCTACACACTGCATACTGTTAGATAAATTCTGAGCTTTTTTTAAAGCATATTATTGTTCTTGTTATATTATTCTGATTTATTTGGTTGATTTGTGCTCTTTCATAATGTTTTGTTAGTAAAGTTAATGTTGTGTGCTTGCTCTTCCAGTATAGTTGACTTCTCAGTTGTATGTGCAGACAATTCTGTTACAACTGGGCCCACCCACAGCTCATGCGTGTATGCAATGGGGAAGATTATTCGTTTAAATGACTTTCAGTGTGACATAGTAGTGGATGCTTTATGTATGTCCAGTAGGGGACTTTGCAGCACCCCAAACACAACCACAACTACACAAGTCCCAGGTGCAAACAAATGATTTACTGTGTACAAATACTGTACCTCTCACAGGCTTCTCCAAAGGTCGCACAAGCACAATTATAAGCAAACGTCTTCTTCCTTCTCTCTGTCTCTTTCCTCTCCTCCACTCCTCCTCAAAGAGCTTTGCCCTCTTCCACCCAACTCTGACTCCTTGAGTGGTTTCCTTTATACTGGACCTAGGAGTACTTCCAGTGCTACCACATCGCATCCAGGAAGCACTTCCGGATCAGGTGGAACATCCCTAACAGGAGGAAACCTCCTCCCCACAGCTACCTATGGCAGCTCCCACAAGATCCAGCAGGGCTGCCCTATTCCCATGAAGCTTTGCAGTTGTGTATATGGGAGACCCCCCAGAGTGCTACTGCCAGTTCCAGGTGGCAGTCTTCATTCACCCTTCCAAACCAAGGGCTTCCGGCTGGGTAGCGAACCATCCGTTCTGGCCAGGATGCCAGCCAAACGTCTTCTATGACATGCGCATCATCTTGACTGTAAGTAACCAAGTTGGGTTTTTATATATCATAGTGTCATAGGTACAATGCAGTGCATCCAGAAAGTATTCACAGTGCATCACTTTTTCCACATTTTGTTATGTTACAGCCTTATTCCAAAATGGATTAAATTCATTTTTTTCCTCATAATTCTGCACACAACACCCCATAATGACAACATGAAAAAAGTTTACTTGAGGTTTTTGCAAATTTATTAAAAAAAAAAAACTGAGAAATCACATGTACATAAGTATTCACAGCCTTTGCTCAATACTTTGTCGATGCACCTTTGGCAGCAATTCCAGCCTCAAGTCTTGTTGAATATGATGCCACAAGCTTGGCACACCTATCCTTGGCCAGTTTCGCCCATTCCTCTTTGCAGCACCTCTCAAGCTACATCAGGTTGGATGGGAAGCGTCGGTGCACAGCCATTTTAAGATCTCTCCAGAGATGTTCAATCGGATTCAAGTCTGGGCTCTGGCTGGGCCACTCAAGGACATTCACAGAGTTGTCCTGAAGCCACTCCTTTGATATCTTGGCTGTGTGCTTATGGTCGTTGTCCTGCTGAAAGATGAACCGTCGCCCCAGTCTGAGGTCAAGAGCGCTCTGGAGCAGGTTTTCATCCAGGATGTCTCTGTACATTGCTGCAGTCATCTTTCCCTTTATCCTGACTAGTCTCCCAGTTCCTGCCGCTGAAAAACATCCCCACAGCATGATGCTCCCACCACCATGCTTCACTGTAGGGATGGTGCCAGGTTTCCTCCAAACGTGACACCTGGCATTCACACCAAAGAGTTCAATCTTTGTCTCATCAGACCAGAGAATTTTCTTTCTCATGGTCTGAGAGTCCTTCAGGTGCCTTTTGGCAAACTCCAGATGGGCTGCCATGTGCCTTTTACTAAGGAGTGTCTTCCGTCTGGCCACACTACCATACAGGCCTGATTGGTGGATTGCTGCAGAGATGGTTGTCCTTCTGGAAGGTTCTCCTCTCTCCACAGAGGACCTCTGGAGCTCTGACAGAGTGACCATCGGGTTCTTGGTCACCTCCCTGACTAAGGCCCTTCTCCCCCGATCGCTCAGTTTAGATGGCCAGCCAGCTCTAGGAAGAGTCCTGGTGGTTTCGAATTTCTTCCACTTACAGATGATGGAGGCCACTGTGCTCATTGGGACCTTCAAAGCAGCAGAAATTTTTCTTTAACCTTCCCCAGATATGTGCCTCGAGACAATCCTGTCTCGGAGGTCTACAGACAATTCCTTTGACTTCATGCTTGGTTTGTGCTCTGACATGAACTGTCAACTGTGGGACCTTATATAGACAGGTGTGTGCCTTTCCAAATCATGTCCAATCAACTGAATTTACCACAGGTGGACTCCAATTAAGCTGCAGAAACATCTCAAGGATGATCAGGGGAAACAGGATGCACCTGAGCTCAATTTTGAGCTTCATGGCAAAGGCTGTGAATACTTCTGTACATGTGCTTTCTCAATGTTTTTATTTTTAATAAATTTGCAAAAACCTCAAGTAAACTTTTTTCACGTTGTCATTATGGGGTGTTGTGTGTAGAATTCTGAGGAAAAAAATGAATTTAATTAAATTTTGGAATAAGGCTGTAACATAACAAAATGTGGAAAAAGTGATGCACTGTGAATACTTTCCGGATGCACTGTACATTTAAAATGTGTCATTACCGAGGAAAACAAAATCCAGGCAATTGCAGACCTATGTTTGGAAAATGATTTTTGTTGAAAAAGAAACAAAATGAGCACACTAAAAGATATCATTAATACACACTGGGGTGATGTAATGGTTTGAGCTGTCTTTTAATAGCACATGAACAGACAACATTTGAATTCCACAGTGAACTTTCAAATAAGGAACTGAGAATCTGATCAATGGGATAAATAAGCTGTTCTGAAAAGATTAGCCTCGTATGGAAACCCAACAATTTTTAACACTAGTCATGGTGCCTGTCAAAGTCAAGTAATCCATCCAGCTATATCCTAACGACAGGGTCACGGGGGTCTGCTGGAGCCAATCCCAGCCAACACAGGGTGCAAGGCAGGAAACAAACCCCAGGCAGGGCACCAGCCCACCGCAGGGCGCACACAAACACACACACCAAGGACAATTTAGAATCGCCAATGCACCTAACCTGCATGTCTTTGGACTGTGGGAGGAAACCGGAGTTCCCAGAGGAAACCCACACAGACACGGGGAGAACATGCAAACTCCACGCATGTAGGACCCAGGAAGCGAACCCAGGTCTCCTAACTGCGAGGCAGCAGCGCTACCCACAGCGCCACCATGCCGCCCAAGTCAAGTAATATAATAATTTAAAAAGCAAGAAAAAGAGCAAACTCATAAGATATATGTTTAAACCACAATCAAAACAAGCAAAGAATCCTCACACTAGGTGTACTTGAATTTCAAAATTTAAAGTTAATATCTGCAAAGAAGGAAAGGTTGCACAGTACATCCACTGAGGGAGACAAAACCTGCAGCATGCTGCCATATGTATACTGGATGGCGACATAAAGGAGAATATAATGTACCTGGCCAACATGACATCAAGTAAATTAATACATTAAAATCATTCAAGGAGTGATCCATGCCTACTAGTACTTGAGGTTCCAAATTAATGACATGTTGGGCTAGTCCTGGAACACAGTGGAACTCTGTAACAAAGGGCAGAGCAGGCTCTTCTTCCTCAGGAGACTGTGTGCTTTTATTATGGGAGGTGACATCCTTGATATCTTCTATAACTCTGTGATGGCCATTGCGATTTCCTATGCTGTGGTGTACATCACTTCAAGAGAAGCCCACCAAATCAACAGGCTAATTAAAAGGGCAATATTAGTTATCTGGACCCCTAAGAGATAATAGCAAAGGAGAGAGTTAAAAAAAAAAAAAACTGAGTGCCATTATGAACAATTCTGTGCATCCTTTCTCCAACACACTAAAACAAGACAAAACCAAAAATAATACCTTTAAAACTAAAATAATTAAAAAAAAAATGTCAGTAATTAAATCCCCAAATATAAAAATCTCAAATAAGATACATATTAAAGGTTCTCAACAGTAGACATTAGTTTACATCATGCCATGGCACTTCTCAAGTACTGACTTACTCTGAGATTGATCACATACATTTATTTACAGTAGGAGCACAAGCACCTTAAGTAAATTGCTCAGGGTCACACAGGATTAGGTGGTTGGAACTGGGATGTAAACCTTCTAGTTTAGTTTACAAGACAAACAAAAAAACAACATATAGTGTTAAAAAGACTTATTAGGTCTTAAGGCTAATCTAAAAAAAGAGATAATTACAATAGACCCTCACAGAAGTTTGCTTCAACCACATGATTCTAACCATAAATTGATTCAAACCATCTCTCTGCCATAACATAACATAACATAACAAACTCACTTAATCTAATTCAGATCACAGAGGCTGGTGCCTGTCCCAGTATCGTCAGGAGCATGGCATAGTAGGCATGCCCGACTACTGCAGTGTCCAATCACACTCTCTTCCATACTCATGCAAGCCCAATTTCAAATTGCTAATTGGATAACATGCTTCACAAACTCCACACAACACAAAATAAATATGTCCAAAGACAGAAAAAAAAAGTTGAAAATGCACAGGCACAAATGGAAAAGTTGTATCTAGAAATGAAACACAAGAAAGTAAAAATAGAAGTAAAAATCTTTCTACTTTTCCGGGCTTACATTAATCGCCTAGCCTGAATGATTGCAGAACTGTCGCTAGAGATTGCATGGTTTATGACACACCCAAAAAGCACTTCATTCTTGTTAGGCCTGTATTTTCTTTTATTACTATTAATTTATAATCATTGTCCAAATTCTGCTAAATACTGCTGGTAGATAGAGTTGAAAACTCTATTCTTAAAATTTTTAGGAAAGGAAGACAGAAGGTTTAAGATAAGGCTGTTATACTCACTAATCATATCACTTGACAGTGGCAATGTGTTGCATGTTGATCAGCCTATGCAAGTACAAATTTCATTGTACTCTGTATGTTAGAACATCCTGGGTTCGCTTCCCGGGTCCTCCCTGCGTGGAGTTTGCATGTTCTCCCCATGTCTGCGTGGGTTTCCTCCGGGCGCTCCAGTTTCCTCCCACAGTCCAAAGACATGCGGTTAGGTGGATTGGCGATTCTAAATTGGCCCCAGTGTATGCTTGGTGTGTGGGTGTGTTTGTGTGTGTCCTGCGGTGGGTTGGCACCCTGCCCGGGATTGGTTCCTTCCTTGTGCCCTGTGTTGGCTGGGATTGGCTCCAGCAGACCCCCGTGACCCTGTGTTTGGATTCAGTGGGTTGGAAAATGAATGGATGGATGGATGGATGGATGGATGGATGGATGTTAGAACATTGGAAAATTGAGACAAGAACAGATCATATAGTCCAACAAGATTGTCCATTCTATTCACTTAGATTGTCCAAAATAAAAACAGGTTGAGATTTAAAGGTCTCTAAAGTTTTGCTCTCCACCACACTTTTTGGCAATTTGCTCTTTTCATTATGAAAAACTTTCTAACATTTGTGCAAAATCAGCCTTTAGCAAGTTTCCATTCATCTCCCTTTGTTCTTGTTGCAGAATTTATTTTAAAATAAGAACTAGAATCTACTGTACTAATTGCTTTCATAATTTTAAACATTTCAATCATGTCATCTCTTGATGCCCCCTTGCTTAAACTGAAAATTTTTAATTTCTTCAGTCTCTCCTCATAGCTCATACCTCTTAATTACGGAACCAGCCTAGTCGCTTTTCTCTGGACATTGTCTAGTGTTGTTATGTCTTTTTTGTAATATAGTGACCAAAACTGAACATAGTTCTCCAGCTGAGACCTCACTAGTGAGTTATATAACATAAGCATAACCGCTCTTGACTTGTTTTTGATTGTTTCTGTACACTGTCTGGATGTAGATAGTGATTAGTCCACTTATAAGGTGTACTTTCAAGTTTCAGACCTCCTATTGTTTATTCAAATTTAACATTTTTACTTTGTACATGTAATACCTTACATTTGCTTTCATTAATCTGCCACAAATCTGCCCAAGCCTGTGTATTATGCAAATCCCCCTGTAACAGTTTAGCTGATTCTACATCATTTGCCCTTCCACCTAGTTTGTTATCATATGTAACCTTAATAACCCTATTGATTAAATTCTTGCTCAAACCATGTATGTATATTCAAAAGAGCAGCAGCCCCAGCAATGATTCCTGAGGAACACCACTTTTAACATCAAATAATTGAGAAAACGTTCCCCTCACCATTACTCTTTGCTCCTATGTTTGCGTGAATTTTGTACCCACCTATACACCTTGAATTACCACTTCTTTTAGTCTGATCAATAACCCCTCACAGGATGCCTTAACAAAAGTCTTAGGAAAATCAAGCTAAATAATACCTTATCCATCTCTCTGATTGAATTATTTAGTTGTTTCTCATAGAAGTTCAGCATATTAATAAAATAATATGTTAATATTGAATTGTACATGTGACAATACAGTAATTACTCTAGGAGTGTTTACACATCAATAACCCAGTTATTCTCAGAAACCTGGTTTCTAAAATGCCATATAAACCCTTATTCCAGTTAGAGAAACTGTGTTAGTGGCATCTGAGAAACCAGGTTCACAGAGATAGATTTCGCAGCGAACAACCCGATTATGTGGTCATGTAAACTCTTAACTGGGTTATTGTTAAGGATTTGTAGTCTGTGCATGTCTATTGCACTCTGTCAGCCTACGCATGTATTTGCTTTTCTCACACTTTCAGCAACCACGAGTAGTAGCATCCACAAAATCAATTTCCAGAGGCATATATTTGGGCGATCACATTATTCCTTCTCCTGTCTGAAATAATCTGTATCTATATTTCAGAAATCAGTGAATTTACTGTACATTGATGAGTAGAAGGTACAGTGCTAAACTCAGCAACACAATCTCAAAAGCAGTAGAGTAACATGTTAAAAGTAATGTGCATTACATAATCTGATACTTTTTAAAGTAATGAGCAACCTAACGTAATACTTATCGTATTGAAGTAAAATACCTGCATTATTATTATGCCAGTGGCACCAGGTGTAAGAAAATACACACATGTACTTGGTCCATTGTAGGGCTGAATCACACATTCAAGCAGAAGAGAGAACAGAAACCTATAAATAAAGCATCAATTTAACTAAACATATTTATAAAACACATAAAATGATCACAGGTGTAATGCTTATTTTCAGGTTCACGGTGGCCACTGATGATGTTTAACTCTTTTTTGAGCAGTTTAATGACATCAAAACATTATGACAAATGAGAATTCCAGAAGAATACTTGCCCATTTAAATGCAGATTTTTAAGAAAACAGGTTTCTACCTTGACCATGTTATTCACCGTAAGTCGGTTAAGTGTGTGTATGTAAATACACTCTCTATAAACATTAATGCCTTGATGTTACACTCCAAGTAATATGTTGCACTGTGGACCATAATATGTAGCACACCAATGTGACATCACAGTTCTGTGCCAACCTTGGATCTTGGAACAAGGTAAGACTGTCATGCAAAAAACATAAAATGAAAAGAGCAAAAAAATCATAAAGATCATGAAATAGTACAAATATGTTCAACTGATTGTAGAACCTGACAGGCAACAGATAAAATAATTGGATCCTAATTCTCCTTTTTATTCTATTTTTATTACATGAAGTGTTCTGCATTGCTGTATAGTCTGGGAAGATTATAAGGTATGAACTCAACTCATGCTAATGTTCCTGAGTATTTTTTTGTCTAAAACTGACGACACATGTTGGAGGAGTTATCAGACTTGACAACTGCAGTTGCTGATCTCATTATGTAGAACGGGGTCCTCAAAGTTGGCCCTGGGTGCCCACTGTGGCTGCAGGTTTTTATTGAACCAAATTCATAATCAGTGACACCAACTGATAACACTAATCTCCTTTAATTAGCTGGTATTTTTTTCTCTTCTCTTATTCTGCATTCAGCAATCATGTCATTACATGTGCCAGGTGATCGTGGCCACCCTCTCAGATACTGGTGACTTACACCTTTCCCTGGCACCCCAGAACACAGAGGAGAGGCACTATAATGCCACACATGATCTTTTGCTCTCATTTGCAAAGTGTTGCCAGACAGAATGCATGTGGCAGGATCTGGATGTGTCAAGTGGGATGCTGCTCTTCCAATCAATTAAGTTTTACAGCACTGTGATTAAATACAGTGGGTATAGAAAAGAATCACCCCCTTCAAAATATTCCCATTATTTTTGCTTTACAGCCTTAAATGAAAACACACAAACCAATATTTTTTCCAGCTTTACTTACTCAATGCAATCTTTAACATCCAAGCAAAAGATATCACAGCTACAGTTCAGAAGAATACAAAAAATAAAAAACAAGACATACTGAGATTAGTAAAGGATCACCCCCCTCCTAAACGTAATCAGGTGTAAGTGCCCATCATTTCCATTGCATACCATGGTTACTGGCTTCCACCTGTGATCCACTGTAATCGATGTGATTAGTGAAGCATAAAAACAGCTGTTCCTGGAGCATTCTCTTGCTTGGTAGTGCAACTGACAGCAAACAACTGACTATGGGTGGCAAGCACTTTCAAATGACTTCAGGGATAGATTTGTGTACAGACATAAGGCAGGAGATGGATACAAAAAAATCTCAAAGGCGTTATAAATCCCAAGGAGCACAGTATAATCCATAAAAAAGAAGTGGCAAGTGTTTGGTACTACTAGTACCCTCCCTGGATCTGGCTGTCCCTCCAAACTGGATGGAAGAGCAAGGAGAAAACTGGTAAGAGAGGCTACCAAGAGGCCAATGGCCACTTTGAAGGAGTTACAGGATTTTATGGCAAAGAGTGGTCATTGTGTGCACGTGACAACAATTTCAAAAGTGCTGTGATTTATGAAGGGTAAATTGAGGAGAAATGTGTATATGCCAGATTTTATAAATCTGGTATTTTTTGGAAAAACTCATTCTCACACTCAAATTCACACAAATGTTTGTAAATTAAACACTAGGACTTCTGATGGAACTAAAAATAGTTGACATCTAACAATGTACAAGTAGTATTTGACTAAACACTTGAGAATGCATTTCAAGATTTAAAAAAGACCTTTGATCTGCTGTCACCTTAATTGCACCTACTTGTCATCCATCCATTATCCAACCTGCTATATCCTAACTACAGGGTCACGGGGGTATGCTGGAGCCAATCCCAGCCAACACAGGGCGCAAGGCAGGAAACAAACCCCAGACAGGGTGGCAGCCCACCACAGGGCACACACACACACACACCAAGCACGCACTAGGTATAATTTAGAATCTCCAATGCACCTAACCTGCATGTCTTTGGACTGTGGGAGGAAACTGGAGTACCCGGAGAAAACCCACGCAGACACGGGGAGAACATGCAAACTCCACACAGGGAGGACCCGGGAAGTGAACCCGGGTCTCCTAACTGCGAGGCAGCATCGCTACCCACTGCGCCACCGTGCTGCCCACCTACATGTCATCTCTCTGTTATTCTCTGTCTAAGACAATACTGAGAAAAAAGCAGTACTGACTCAGGCTGAGAGCAGGGAAGGACATCACATAATGCACCCGAGCCAGATGTTGTTGTCACATACACAGGGTTATGTAACAATTGACAGAGAAATATGCAATTCATCTTTTAAGGTTCCATCTTCTGTGAGGATAATTCAGTCTGACTGACCATACTCGGCTTCTGTGTGTGACTCTCAATTCAGATTCCAGCCCCAAGTGACCAGATTCTTTGAGCTACAAGTGTACCATTTCAGGGCAAAGCACAGAAAAAGCTTACATAACAGGATATGGATACTTTTTCAGTGGTACCCTGCCACACAGCATTATCAACTCAGTCAGTCTTGTCAGAAGTGAGATCAACAGGACAGTGTGTGGAACACACAAGGAACACGCAGTCAAAAACTGAACTGTCATAACCAAGCACTGTAAAACAGAAGTCATATGGCTAAATGGCAATGCAAACACAGTTCGAAACAACCTAATGTAAATGGATTAATGTATAATAGGTGCAGTACACAATTTTACCTCAAGGTGGTGCTATAAGCCTAATATTTTTATCCAAGGTCATTTCAAATTATTTAAATACAGTAATGTGAACATTTCACCTGCTAATGTTTTAAAAGCTGCTGAACCTAAATTAATCACTACTGACCATACATTGGTATCACATGAAAGACTACAGTAGCCGGCCAGGTTAATATCACCTCTTAAAATGATTGTAAATCACAAATATTAACTGAACAATAAATGTACCTTTGTTCGTTAAACATATTAAGCCTGTGCAAAAAGAAGATCGGATTGTCTAAATCTTGTAAGCCACATTGTTTGTAAGGAGCATGGCTAGTCCTCCTTAATATATGTATTTTAAAATAGGGTTTTAAATTCTTCTCTGGCTCCATGATACATGCTTTATACCTGTTATACAGATGGGTTTGTTTATTTTTATTGGTTATTTAAAGTATGTAGGTGTATAGTGAAAAAGTACAGAACTGTAATTCATTTTTTCAGAATTACATTAAGGAGATAAAATGTTGGTGTACAGTATTTTTTATATTGGTTGTGTTTGAATAAACTACTATCTATCTATCTATCTATCTATCTATCTATCTATCTATCTATCTATCTATCTATCTATCTATCTAAGGGTGTTGTTCTCAATTTTTATTTTATGAACCCCCTTTTCTATTACTGTTCTCCTTCTTCTGTTAGAGCACTTAGTCACATTTTTTGCCTTAATTTTAACATTGTGGCAGATGACTACAGGGTCAAAACCTTTCCTCAAAAGGCAAGGCTTGTGGGGTGCTTGCAATCAGCCATGGTGACTGGCTACCAATAGTGGTCCGAGCAGGAAAAAAACACAAAACACAAGACTCGTCAATTCAAGGAATCAATGAAGGCTATCTTGTTTGGTATGAAACGACAGAAAAGGACAAGTTACAGATAATTTTAATGATGGTTATGGAAGTAATGTTTCATGACACACAGTGTAGCTAACACAGGCCAGTCAGAGTGCCAGAGTTGATGACTTCCAAGCTACAGGTACTTTAATGAATGCTGTCACATTTTTCAGTTTCATAGCATTTTTTCCTCTACCATGCATCTGGAAGACTGATACTTATTTGACTATTATCTACTGCTATGCTAACTGCCCCTGCCTTGGCTGATAGATCTGCTGCAACAAATCAAATGTTGCAGAGATGGGATATTGCAGTAGATGGACTCAGTGTTTGCAGTGGCTTACCCTTAAGCTGTTCTGTCTTGATTTAGTTGATGTATACACACAGCTACCATCAGACAGGTAGGGTGGTAGGTTTTGGAAAGTGGCTTTTCACTGGGTAGATTGGGGGCATGGTTTGATAGAGGGTCCTGTAAGTTGTTTTGTGGTCACAGACATTCCTTTTTTTATTTTCTTCTGCTTCATTTCTGGTTTTTCTTCTGACTATGTTCACAGCTAATCTTTTGGTTGTATCTTGGAACATCTGAAGACTTGGAATGAATGCCAAATATACAATTGTCCTTGATTACATATTGTGAAAGAGAGTCAGTGTTGCGCTTATCCAGGAATCCAGGTTATTGGCCAAAGCTGTCCCCAGATTTGCTAAGAAACACTAACCTGTACCGGCCTCTGTGTTAGCTAACTTTAGGAAACACCTAGCAGCTATTCATCTCTGCCGCAACCTGCAAACCACAATACTCAATGCAAGCTCAGATGATGCTGGTAGGTTCTATTAAGTGCTGATGGAGTTAGATGGTAGAAAAATAGCCCTTGGCTGCATTTACTGACTTAACACTGTATTAATAATCATTTCTTTCATACACCACTAGCCAAATTTTTATTCTAACAATGTAACAATAACATGCTTTAATACATGTATTTTGAGATATTTATGTTTTTTTATTATGGAAAAATCATTGTTCAGGTTCTTTAAAGTTTTGATCCCTTTAGAAAGAGTTTATGTTCATTTTAATTTCATCCCATCCTTTACACGATGCAAAGAACTGGGTAATGTGACCAAGATCATCACATTTGTGATGTCACCAGACAGGATGGTATAAATATGGTAGTGGTTTCATTTTCATTGCACATTATCCCTCAATTGAATAAACAATAAAGTCTTTCGTGGTTGTTAGTTTCTTGGGCAAGTAGGCCTAATATCGATTTTTGTTAGTGAATTACTTTTCCATCTCTGACTCAGATTCCCCTGCCCTTGTCCTTATGTTTTGCTTTTGGAGTTATTTCTAGTGAGATAGATAGATAGATAGATAGATAGATAGATAGATAGATAGATAGATAGATAGATAGATAGATAGATAGATAGATAGATAGATAGATAGATAGATAGATAGATAGATAGATAGATAGATAGATAGATACTTTATTACTCCCAATGGGAAATCCACATTCTTCAGCAGCAGCATACTGATACAATAAATAATATTAAATTAAAGAATGATAATAATACAGGTGAAAAAAAAAAAAAACCAGACAATAACTATGTATAATGTTAAATATTAACGTTTACCCCCCCTGGTGGAATTAAAGAGTCGCATAGTTTGGGGAGGAACGATCTCCTCAATCTGTCTGTGGAGCAGGACAGTGACAGCAGTCTGTCGCTGAAGCTGCTCTTCTGTCTGGAGATGACATTATTTAGTGGATGCAGTGGATTCTCCATAATTGATAGGAGCCTGCTGAGCGCCCTTCGCTCTGCCACAGATGTTAAACTGTCCAGCTCCATGCCAACAATAGAGCCTGCCTTCCTCACCAGTTTGTCCAGGCGTGAGGCGTCTTTCCTCTTAATGCTGCCTCCCCAGCACACCACTGTGTAGAAGAGGGCGCTCGCCACAACTGTTTGATAGAACATCTGCAGCATCTTATTGCAGATGTTGAAGGACGCCAGCCTTCTAAGGAAGTATAACCGGCTTTGTCCTTTCTTGCACAGAGCATCAGTATTGGCAGTCCAGTCTAATTTATCATCCAGCTGCACTCCCAGATATTTATAGGTCTGCACCATCTGCACACAGTCACCTTTGATGATCACTGGGTCTATGAGGGGTCTGGGCCTCCTAAAATCCACCACCAGCTCCTTGGTTTTGCTGGTGTTCAGGTGTAGGTGGTTTGAGTCGGACCATTTAACAAAGTCATTGATTAGGTCCCTATACTCCTCCTCCAGCCCATTCCTGATACAGCCCACGATAGCAGTGTCATCAGCGAACTTTGCACATGGCAGGACTCCGAGTTGTATTGGAAGTCCGATGTATATAGGCTGAACAGGACCGGAGAAAGTACAGTCCCTTGTGGCGCTCCTGTGTTGCTGACCACAATGTCAGACGTGCAGTTCCCAAGACGCACATACTGAGGTATGAGGTATGAGCTACTGGCATTAAGAGTATAGCAATGTGAAGCCTTTAAAACTGAGACATACTGGAAGATCTTGTGGAAAAAAAGGATGATAAAATTGGATGCCATCATGAAAAATCCCCTTCATCATCTCCAGGAGGTGCTCTCTTAGAGGACTTTCAGCCACAGGCTCATTCCACCACAGTGTGCTAAGAAGCGCCTCGGGGGTCTTTTCTGCCCACTTATATCAGGCAATTCAATGCTTCCACCCAATGTACTTGTTAAGTTTATTGTTATTTATTTATTTATTGACTGATTGATTGGATGTATTATCTGTTCTGTGAGTCTGTATTCTTGTTTTGTATGTTTTTGCTGCTGCATGCATTTGAATTTCCTCAAGAGATTAAGAAAGATGCACATTTAAAGAAACTCAACTGAACTCTATTAAATTAAAGGTTAGAAACAGGTAGAAACAGGCTGAAGCATATTTTTGTACTTGGATTGTTTATTAAATTTATATTCAGTTTCCTCAATTTTTTATGTGGCTCTATTGTGACACTTGAAGACACTTGTAATCGTTATTTCTTTAAAAGGTTTATGGTGAACTGACTGCCTTTAAACCTGAATCAGAAAAGTAAAATCAGTGGCACACACATCTTTCTTTCTTTCTTTCTTTCTTTCTTTCTTTCTTTCTTTCTTTCTTTCTTTCTTTCTTTCTTTCTTTCTTTCTTTCTTTCTTTCTTTCTTTCTGGCAAGTGGTGAGTGGGCGGAACTTTGTGAGAGGATTGAGAGAGTAACGGGAATGTATGAAGGTTTGTCCGTCTTTAGTAATTTCCTGCTGTTTTTTCCTTTATCTTCTAATGTTGCTGAGGACAGCCAGTATGTCTCCTCTGGGGGTGCTCCTCTTCGGAATAATGAATTCCAAAAGCTCACAAGACGGTAAGATGTAAAACCGACACCTGAGTTGGTTTGCTTTTTAAAGGAGTGTGCTTTGATGGCTGGTAACGTGATCGGTTGCTTAAATACTTGCTCCGCTTCATGATTGAGCAGTGCAGTTGTGGTGTTTGTTGCTGCAACTGACCTCGTAAATTGTTTGAATGGAGTTGTCATTAAAGGCAGTCTGCCCAACGTGATGCACCTTGCCACATCTTCTAAAAAAATCAGTCTATCCAGTGTCCCACCATTTCTATCTAATGACGCTCTGAAAAAAGAGCTTTCTCTGTACGGACAATTAGTTTTTCCAATAAAGAGAATACCGATTGGCTGAAACATGTTGTGTCTTTTAAGAGGCAAGTATTAATAATTCCAAAGGAAGTAAATTAAGAGATAAAAGTACCTGTAAACTTTTAAATAGATGGCTACACAAAGCATGCAGCTGCCCGAGAACTGAAACTGATCTTGAGGTAGAAAAAGACAGTAGGCGAAAAGAAACGTTCATCTGATTCGAAACAGGACAAACCTGGGGAAATGTCTAATAGTGTTTCAAAATGAAATTGGTCAAAGTGCTAGGAATAGAAAGAGTGGTGATAAAATCATGAGGGAAAACAACATCAACATTAAAATTAAGGACAGTATACAGACGTACGTGAGAATGAAAACGATTTGACAATCAATAATGTATGGGGAGATACAGAAATGCAACTTGTAGTATAGGATGTCGATTTTAAGGTGCCTAAAGCTGTGAAAAGGCATAGAAACACCGAAGACCAGGTCGTGCCTAAGAAGCACAGTGTGACGGAGAAATCTGCTTAGCAAGATGCAGAATAATTGTCAGCTTTTGATATCGAGGAAGAGGTCGACTTGTCGGACACGTCCTTAATTCTTAAACAAAAAAACATGGCATCACGGAGCCAGGGCTGACGCCACTAGACATTCGCCTAGGGTGCAGATCACAAGGTGGTGAAAAGCCCAGCTGCACAGGTTGGCTACTGAACAGTCGGTTGGCGCACAAATAAGCATGGCCTAAGGTGCAAAATAACCTAGCACCGACACTGCACGGAGGGCTACAGTTTTGCATGATTTAGGGCTTTTCTGGTAGAGACAAAGGGTAAGAATGGGATTGTATTGCAAAGTTTCTTTCCAGACACATACAGTAGCCGTTTGTCTTTTCTGTTAAAACTGCAGGAACTGAGCGTTTTTCTGGTAAGGAGGGACGGAGGTTAAGAAGCATTTTGACAAAGTCATGTGCAGCGTCTCAAACCTGACATGTTTAAAATAAATACTCTCTCTGCGTATTTTCAAATTACATGTGTTGTTTGGTTTCTGTTTTATTTCCATATATTTCATATGAATAACTTTAATAATGGGGGTCTAAATGTTATTGTTAATATTTTAAAAAAATGTAATTGCCCAAGTCTGTGATTTCTTGAAAGGAAAGCACCTGTCAGTAGCTTGCATGTTGGAAACGCATGTCACTGCAGACGTAGAACTGGAGTGGTAGAAATGTTGAGGGGCTGATGTGTATTTTAGCCATGGGTCATCACAGACTGCTGGCGTCACAATCACCCCATCTAAGCACTTGTCCCCGGTCTCCATGTCTGTCAATGAAGTTGCTAAAGGGAAGCTGCTTAAGGTAATGGCAACGTTTGAGACATTTGTTTCTATTACGGTTTACACTCTGACAATTGGCAGAAAGAGAGAGAGTTTGCCTTTTTAAAGACCTTAATCGCAGGCACTTAGTGGCTGTGATTCAGATGATTATGTGTTTTTAGGAGGGGAGTTTAACTGCACTGAAAACGATGTACTGGAGAGAGAGAGTGTGCCGGAGAGTTATGTGTCATCATGGAGCAGCATGAGCTGCAGGATGTGCGGAGGGCTTTGAATACGGGGTATGGACAATACTCCTGGGCACAGATGCGAGGTGACTCCTTTTCTTTCGACAGGATTTTTACTTTTAGCAACCATTTTATCATCCCTACAAACCTCTACGATCATTTTTTAATGCACTGCAATACTGCCATCTATACAGTCAAAAAGTTCTCATTGGCATCATAACAATTTTTTATGTTTTGAAACTCATTATAAAGCATGTTTTTGATAATTTTGGACTCAATGGCAAAAGAGGAACAATAATTTCCATTCTCTGAGGCAATGGTGGGATGTTGGGAAGGCACAGATTTGCCAATTGTGTAAACAGTACACTATGAATGATACAAAGAGTACGGACGAGTCCATCAAAGCCATAAAGGAGGAGACACTGGAGACTTACGGTTATTCATGTTTAATAATCATGAAAACAAAAAAAGCTGCATTGGTGCAGCTGATAATTATAAAATTCAGGGGGCTCTGGTATGGTCTCATATTCAAGCAGAGGTTGAATGTAATGCTCATACAAGATATCCTTTTGGCCTGGAAAGGAAATTGGGTCATTGCTGGATGATTCATTGCTTGTACATATCATCTGGCTAAGATATGTGAGGAACAAACCAGATCCATGCTAGGGCTTTGGCGTTTTACTCTAAACTTTACTCAAATGTGTTAATAGAGGCAATGAATGTCAATTTTGATTTCCTTTCAGAATTACCACAAATTTTAAACAGATGCATAACCCTGCAAGAGCTTACAAAGCCATGTAGAGCATAAATTATGATAAAAAAAGGAAAAGATTGGCTTGGCTTGAATTCTGTGAAATGTTTTGGGACTGACTTGTTAGCTGTTCTACAGGAAGGATTGAATTAGGGAATGCTTCTTCTAAGTTGCAGAAGAGAAGTCATTGCACTCATTGCAAAGAAAGGGGATCTGTGTAAAATCAAGAACTGGAGACCTGTACCTTTAATCTGCATAGACTATAAGATTTTTTTCTGAAACACTGGCTAACAGAGTCAGAGAGGTGTTGGGGTATGTGATTCATTTGGATCAAAGCTACTGTGTGCCAAACAGATCCATTTATGACAACATCTTTTTCATGAGATATTTTAGAAGTTTATAAATTGTTTGGGCTACAAGGTGGTCTAATCCCTTTGGATCAACAGAAGGCCTTTAATAGGGTGGAGCATCACTATTTATGGGAAATAATGGAATGCTTTGGTTTTCCCCCGATTTTATTAAAATGTGTAAGGAAAGTCAATTATGACCTGAGTGCTCTGCTTAAAGTAGCTAGGGGGATTAAATAGGGTCGCTCTCTTTCTGGGTTGTAGTACTCCCTGGCAATTGAGCCCCTGCTGGTTAAATTAAGGAAGGAAGTGAGAGGGCTATCTGCCCCTCAGTGTTCTGCACCTCTGAGGATCTCAGCCTATGCAGATGACATCATGGTAATCATAGAGAACAATGAAAATGTGGATGGAGTAGTATCTGTCTTGGACGTTTTCCAAAAAGTCTCATCTGTTAAGGTTAATTGGAATAAGAGCTCTGTGGTACACTTGGGGGGTTGGAAGTACAGAAAATTCCAGCTACCAGGAAGAATGAAAGAGATAAGAGGAGGTATCAAGTACCTTGGTGTTTATTTGGGTGATGAAGCTAGTGAGAATTAGAACTGGGAAGGAGTAATAGACAAAGTAAGGAGTCGTTTGAATCAATGGAAGCGGTTGCCTCCTCAGATCTCTTATAGGGGATGTGCCCTCTTTATTAATAAGCTAGTGACGTGTCCTCTGTGGCTTAGACTAGCTTGCCTGGAACTTTCTCAGGATGTGATATGCAATGTACAGATGTAATTACTGATATTTGTTTGAAACAGAAAGCACAGGCTAAGGCAGAGCATTCTGTATCGAATGAGGGAGGTCAAAGACCAATTGATGTTCAAAGTCACAAAAATTTGTTTCGATTGCAGGCTTTGAAAAAGTTTCTCTATAACCATAACCTGCTGTCTTGGACGACTTTGGTTTGCAGCTTACTTCATCAAGTGGGATCTTCCAAAGTTCTACTGCAGTCTTTTCAGATGCTGGCAACAGTTGAAAGCAAGCCCTGAGGAAGACTCTCTTACACTGTACTGGGTTTTACAAATGCCCATATTTGGTTACCTCCCAATAAAGTTTTTATCCATGCAACAATGAATGTTGACAGCTGGGATGTTGTAAATCAAGCGTCTGATCAATGCTACACAGAGTGGCTGGGTAACTGCAACCAAGGTGGCGGAGGACTTAAAATTGTACTCTATGCTTACAGATAAAACAAATTTAACGCTAATTATTTCAGGATTTCTACAAGTGGTTAAAGAACTGTTGAAAGACTAAGCTGAGAATATGGACTGTTTAGTTAACTCAAAATTCCAAAATCAAAATGGAATACAGGAAACCACACTGAATTTTAAAGCACTTGACCTGTATGTTACAGAAGGGAAAGAACTTCATAAACTGTGTGTCCACGTGAAACATCAGTTCAGAAAAAATCTGCACACACTCTGGAGACAGACTGGGAGATTAGGGAATTACAGACATGTTAGGGGCAGTCTGTACAGGCCACCATTGAATGAGAGGACTTGTGACCTGAAGAGCAGGATCCTGTAAGGGATAATCACCATGAGCTTGTTTGCATGTCTCTCATCCTAGGGTATGTGATAAGTGTCCTTTCATTCCTGAAAGAAAGACTGTCTTCAATTGTTTTCTGTTTGGTTTTAGGATTCAGCTAATTTTATCCGTTCTTAATTCTAGTTTTAATGCTTTAGAATAGTACAAGGGATGTTCAAAAAGATTCCGCACTTTTTTTAAACTCGGTTTAGTAGGAATTTCAAAAACAAATTATATCACTTTTCTAATTTCTATTCAATTTTCCAAGCATCGTACCAACATTATAATGTCCAAATACTACTAGTCTCACCTTCACCATTTCCAACGAAAATATAAAAGTGCGGAAATATTTTGAACGTCCCTCATATTTTAATGACTCTCTATTTATTTGTGGAGTATTTGATTCATAGGACAATAAGAGTAGCAGCAGGATTGCCAAGTGTTTGTTGGACCAGGCAAAAATTTCTGTTTATAAGTCAAGAAAAGAAAAAGTCAATAATCAAAGAGAATTTGATTTAGGTAAAATGTTTACTGCTATAGTAAAAGTAAGAGTATTTCTTGACTATACATTTTAAAAAATTAATTTTAGCCTGCAAACTTTTATTAACCAGTGTGAGGCAGGAATAAGAAACTCTTTTGTTTGTAAAGTCTAATACAAACTTTGGGAATCTGTGTTTTTTGAAATATTCTTTGAGTGCTTATGACTATAAAGATGTGTTTTTTTCTGTAATGATTGTTACTGAGTAATAAAGTGTATTTTAAAAATAAAATCTTTCTTTCTTTTTCTTGTGAGAGTGGTGAGTGGGTGGAGCACTGCGTGAGTGCTGCTGTGGGAGCTTCTGCAGGTTTGAATTTCTCCTTTCTTTTTCTATGCTTCTTTTTTACTGATTTTAATCTTTGCAATGTTCTTTTTGTGACCCCTCAGGGGAATCGGGTACTGAATGTCCGAATGATGGCCTCCTTGGTGGGTGCCAATTCCCATAGGAAAGATTTTAAATCACTTACTCACTGACATGGTGTAAAGGTTGCCCCTGACATTTTGTGTTCCCTGGAGGAATGTGTACTTGTGGTAGGTCAGGTAGTTGGCTGTGAACACATTCGATCTGCTTGTAGGATGCGTAATGCAATCATTGTGTTTTTAGACCCCACGGTGTTGGTAAACATGCTTGTGGAGGAGGGCATAGTCATCTGTGATTCCTTTATGTTGGTCTTGCCATTATCTGCCTCTGCTAAAAAGTGCTGATGATACTGAGGGATATTAATAAAGAGCTTGAAATATCTCTGAAATTTAAAGTGGGCAGCTTTGACTACATCATTTTTTAAATGTTTTAAGTATGGAAGCCCTGGGTATGTAGCAAAAATCTGTCCTGGGAGTGAAGATGAAGCTATTGAACAGAGTAATGAAAGGTCTGAGGATGCCCTGGTGCTGGTGCTACAGGCGAAATGATGGAGGAAAGGAGAAGAGAGAGGTGAAGTGAGCACGCAGGACAGGGATTGGAATGAAAGACAAGGGGAATCTGATAAACACAAAAGTGTTCAACAACAGGAAGATGTTACAGAGGAACTTTCAGTGGCTAGTAATGAGATTGAATAAACAAATCAGGTTGCGGAAGCAGGCTCATCTGCTGTAGAGAGCAAGTGGGGTGATGTGAACATGGCAAGATTTAAAGTTCATGCTGTACTAAAGAGAATCCGACAAGAAGAAACAAAATAATAATAATTAGTTGATTTTTCTTATTTGAAATGTGAGATAGGTATTCTTTCTTTTTGGGGTGAGATGGGGTTTTCTTTGTTTTCTTTACTTACGATAATGCAAATGATTTGTATTGTTTTCTTTTTGTGATGAGTTGTTTTTTTCTTTGTTTTACTTACAACAAAGTAATTGATTTATTAATTATTGATTAATAAATTTCAATTCAAAACTCAAACTCTTTCTTTCTTTCTTTCTTAGAAATTGCATAGCCTACAAAATACATTTTCTATCATGGATTTTTCTTAAACCCCACAGTTACAGGGTGGCATGTGAATGCAGCATCCTGGTTTTTGACTCTAGAGTCCTATCTATATGGAGTATTTTCTCTCTTATTTTTTCTGCATGTTTCTTTATTTTCTCCAGGTCTCCTGCTTATCATCCCATATCTCAAAGACATGTATGTCCTGAACTGGTCCCGTGTGGCTGTGTGAGTGACTGGGTCCTGAACTGGCACTCAATCCAGGGTCTGTTCCTACCTTCATCTGATGCTGTTGGGACAGGTTCCATCCCCAATGACTAAAAAATTAGATAAGCTGGAACAGAAAAAGCATGGATTTTACTTTTATGTTGGATAATACATTATATTTTTCTGGCCATTTAACACAAGGATTTTTGCCTTGCCAAGATTGCCATTAACCACACCTTGCCTATTGTTACTGTTTAAGCTGGCAATAGTCTTTGTTCATTACCTTTATTACCATGTGGTAATACTAATGAAATCATTACACATATAGTAAGAATTTTATTGTTTCAGACATTAATAGTAGCAAGGAAAGTGCATGTAGCAGAGTGAGGAAAAATCTGAATTAATGTTAAAGCTACTTCCTTGTAAGTTTATCCATCTTAATTAATTATTTATGAACTTGACAAGTGCATCTCCATGGGTAAAGAATATCTGGATCTAAGGTGACATTTTCATTTCTTTTTCATTAGGTATTCTTCATGAATATGAATACAGCATTGTTTCTTTTGGACTAAATGTGTTTTTAGGCATGTCGGATAGAGGAAATATGAAAGAATGCCTCACATCAGGTCTTTTTTGCTCAGCAGGCAATGCAGGGAGTTACTGTATATGACGGCCTACCTCTTGATATCTTGATTTTGCATTTCATTATTTTTTCCTATCATGTAGAGTGCAGGAATATTGACAAGTGATGAATTGGCGATGCATTTAATCAGTCTGTAAATCTGTTTTTGAATTATATTCCATGTAATAATATTTACATTAGCTGTAACCTATTGAAAAATCGGTGGCATAATACAAGTATTTAAAATACATACCTTACCTTGAACAGAACACAGTAAAATTGTCCAGCAAAATTGAATGTCCCTTTAAGACTAGCAGTCCATTAAAACAGTTTTTATAATGGTCAAGCTACACAGTTAGTTGTATAAATATGTATTTGACAGACAAATTACAGTATGCAAATTATCCACAATAAATTATTAAACTTTTCTCCACTTTACAACATAACATAGCATTTTCAAAGCAGCTTAATCCAATTCCAGTTCACTGGGGGACTGAACCTAACCAACAGCAATGGGCCCAAGGAAGAAACTAAGTCTCGGTGGGATGCAAAATTATTGAAAGATTCTAAATTGAAAGCATGCTCAGAAAACATGTTTTTGTTAAAAAAAATGATTAATTGGTAGATAAAACTAAAAACCGCCTGTTATCTACAATTAGAATTTTAAAATGCAATCATCTTAAAATCCTGGGAAGCAGCTTCGGTGTTGCAGGTACTGGCTGAGGTGGCAGATCGAGGGGCATGTGGCAGGCTGCGTCCATGGATTGCCTATGGCCATGACAAGGATGGAGAAAGAGAGAGAAGGAAGGAAAGTTAGCAATTTTAGCTTTCCATTTGCACTTTAACATATTTATTGGATTAGGAATTTTAAGCACCCCAGAACATGAATTATTTATGGAATGAATTTTTAATTGCACTGTTTGCATGTTTTGAACCCACTTTATATTCTCTGTGTCTGGAATAAACCAATATTATTATGACGAGTAAGTCTTGTGCTTGTTTACTCCCTCAACATTAATCCATCCTCGGCAATGACTATCAATATTGATATCAATAAGCCGGTGATGCAAAATTTCATTATGATAGATTCAGCTATTTTGGAATAAATTGCAGTTTTTGGTTGTTCCCATCATTACAGGTCCCCTCCATGATTACATTTTTGAAATGCCATAAATCTTATATTTTAAGTTGGACCAATAGCTACCTACAGTACACGAACAATTTTGTGAAAATTGGTTTAGCCATTTTTGTATGATTGGCAAACAAACAGACGAGGTGTGATCTGGAAGCTTAAGTGAAGCCCTTAGTGTGCAAAATGGACAAAAAAATCATCAAACTATGCTAAAAAACTCAAGCAACAGACAAAAGATATGCAATTTAATTTAAATCTATACATATAAAAGGAAAAGCCCTCACTGACTCATCACTAATTCTCCCACTTTCCATATAGGTGGGAAGCTGAAATTTCGCATGCTCATTCCTTTCAGTGTACTTACAAAAGTTAGGTATGTTTCATGTTCTATTGCAACACCCAAGGGGGGGGAAATGGGTGTACCCCCTAAACTGTGTATATAGATAGGGGAAACCCTTCCTCACTATTTCTGTGACTTCCAATATACGTAGGAAGTCCAGAATTCCTATGGTCATTCTTTACACTGTACTTAAAAAATTAAGTATGTTTCGTTTCACACCATGCCCTGTAACGAACTTTCAAAAATAACAGCTTCTTTTTGGTGGTTTCACCATTATGCCGTAAGGAACTTTCAAAACTGACCTCTCCTTTTGGCGGATTCATTCCTTATTTCCGTTAACAGAGGATTTATTTGCAGAGATGCACAAGGGCGTCCCCAGTCCCCCTTCCTTTTTCCGCACAGCCGCTGTCCACGCACCTACCACGTGGTTGACTCCCTGCCTATATACATTAATGACATCCCGTGCTCATGTGCCTCCTCACTCGCTTCCTTACTTTCCTCAGCTGCTTGTCGTGCTCACTGCTCCCTTCTTCTTTACTCTACCGTTTCAAGGGTGGAAAGACTGTTGAGGCTTTAGACATGACCCTACAATACATCAGAAACACGACAAAAATGATGGGAGGCTTGACAGTCTTGCTGGCTGGAGACTTCCAGCAGACCTTGCTAGTTGTCCCAAGAGGAACACGTGTCGACGAAGTTAATGCATGTCTGAAGTCTTCATACCTATGGCCTAAGACCAATGCTCTTACCTTATGAATAAACATGAGGGTTTATTTGAACTGCGACAAAAAAGCCAGAGAGTTTGCTGCTCTCCACAGCAACATAGGTGATGGCAATTTAATTGAAAAGAACTGTAAAATCAATGTTCCTAACAATCTCTGTCTCCTGGTGAATATCTTACAAACCCTTATTGAAAATGTTTACCCCAACCTACGAAATCTGCATGAAAAGGATGTCTCATGGTTGAGGGAGAGAGCTATTCTAACACCAAAAAAAGGACATGACTTCACATATAAACACTATTTTACTTCACCAACTAACTTCCATAACAAAAACATATAAGTCTGTTGACTCTGTTGTAGAACTAGAGGACGCGGTGCACTATCTGGTAGAGTTTCTTCACACTCTTAATCCTCCGGGCATGCCTCCATATACTCTACTTTTGAACGTTGGTGCACCAATTATGTTACTACGAAACTTACAACCACTAAAACATTGTAACAGCACCAGGCTTCAGATCAAATCTCTGCACAAAAACCTCATTGAGGCAACTGTCTTCACTGGAACTGGTTCTGGGGAGACTGTATTTATTCCTCACATCCCTCTCATACCCTCTGACCTGTAAGGGTCTGCTGCGCTATGACAATAAATAAGTCACAGGGCCAGACTCTAAAAAAGGTTGCCATTGACTTCACACAAGATTGCTTATCACATGGCCAACTGTATGTTGCATGCTCAAGAGTAAGCTCAGCAGACAGCTTGGTCATTTTACAGCCTGAAGGCAGAACTGCAAACATCATTTACAAAGAGATCCTAACATCCTAAAAATGTGTATTTGTCATACACAACATTTACAATCATAAATTAAACTCTTTACAATCATCAAATTCACTCTCAATCCTAAAATAAGCCTACAACAATTACATTGACAATCATGTTACATTATTTTTAAAATGTTTCCTTTTCTTTTCATAACTTCTTTAGCAACAACAACAACAACATTTATTTATATAGCACATTTTCATACAAAAAGTAGCTCAAAGTGCTTTACATAATGAAGAAAAGAAGAATAAAAGACAAATAAGAAATTAAAATAAGACAACATTAGTTAACATAGAAAGGAGTAAGGTCCGATGGCCAGGGTGGACAGAAAAAACAAAAAAAAACTCCAGAAGGCTGGAGAAAAAAATAAAATCTGTAGGGGTTCCAGGCCACGAGACCGCCCAGTCCCCTTTGGGCATTCTACCTAACATAAATGAAATAGTCCTCTTTGTAGTTAGGGTTCTCACGGAGTCACTTGATGCTGATGGTTATACAGACTTCTGGCTTTTAATCCATCCATCATTGTTGGAACATCATGGTGCTTTGGGTAGATGGTGGTGGCACAAGCCACCACCAATAGGACACCGGAAAAGAAAACAGAAGAGAGAGTAGGGGTTAGTACAAATTTTGAATGAATAGTTATTATAATGAATTGGATATACAGAGTGTCAGGATTAAATTACAGTGAAGTTATGAGAAGGCCATGTTAAAGTAATGTGTTTTCAGTAGTTTTTTAAAGTGCTCCACTGTAGTAGCCTGGCGAATTCCTATTGGCAGGCTATTCCAGATTTTAGGTGCATAACAGCAGAAGGCCGCCTCACCACTTCTTTTAAGTTTTGCTCTTGGAATTCTAAGGAGACACTCAGTTGAGGATCTGAGGTTGCGATTTGGAATATAAGGTGTCAGACATTCCGATATATAAGACGGGGCGAGATTATTTAAAGCTTTATAAACCATAAGCAGAATTTTAAAGTCAATTCTGAATGACACAGGTAACCAGTGTAGTGACATCAAAACTGGAGAAATGTGTTCGGATTTTCTTTTCCTGGTAAGGATTCTAGCAGCTGCATTCTGCACTAACTGCAAACGATTGATGTCTTTTTTGGGTAGTCCTGAGAGGAGTGCATTACAGTAATCTAGCCGACTAAAGACAAACGCATGAACTAATTTCTCTGCATCTTTCGATGATATAAGAGGTCTAACTTTTGCTATGTTCCTTAGGTGAAAAAATGCTGTCCTAGTGATTTTATTAATATGCGATTTAAAATTCAGATTACAATCAACGGTTACCCCTAAGCTTTTTACCTCCGATTTGACTTTTAATCCTAATGCATCCAGTTTATTTCTAATAGCCTCATTGTATCCATTATTGCCAATCACTAAGATTTCGGTTTTTTCTTTATTTAATTTGAGAAAGTTACTATTCATCCATTCTGAGATACAGGTTAGACATTGTGTTAGCGAATCAAGAGATTTGGGGTCATCAGGTGCTATTGATAAATACAGCTGTGTGTCATCAGCATAGCTGTGGTAGCTCACGTTATGTCCCGAGATAATCTGACCTAATGGAAGCATGTAGATTGAGAAGAGCAGCGGACCCAGGATAGAGCCTTGTGGAACACCATATAGAATATCATGTGTCTTTGAGTTATAATTACCACAACTAACAAAGAATTTTCTCCCTGCCAGGTAGGATTCAAACCAGTTTAAGACACTGCCAGAGAGGCCCACCCATTGACTAAGGCGATTCTTAAGAATACTATGATCAATAGTGTCAAATGCGGCACTCAAATCTAAGAGGATGAGAACAGATAAATGGCCTCTGTCTGCATTTACCCGCAAGTCATTTACTACTTTAACGAGTGCAGTTTCTGTGCTGTGATTTGTTCTAAAACCTGACTGAAATTTATCAAGAATAGCATGTTTATTGAGGTGCTCATTTAACTGCATAATGACTGCCTTCTCTAGAATTTTACTTAAGAAAGGCAGGTTAGAGCACACTACTTCTCCGCTGCGAAGTGCATGTATTTTGCTAGTAGATAATAAATGATAATACCTGAACTCATTTTCAATCTCACTTAATTCAATTTTGAGTAGCAAGTTCTCCTAAAATATACAGTTTGGTAACCCTAAATTTTGAAGTAAATAATAATAAACATTTCTCATAAATTGTATGTTACCCATTCATATTTCATAATATATGTGCATTTGCACATTAGCAATGTAGCAATTCACTGAATTCAACTGAAATAAATATGTTGACTAGAACCATGAAAATGACAAAACATATTAATTTCACTGCTACAAATGCGTTGGCTTAAAAGTCATTTACCCATGCTTGAAATGAGCTGTCAAAATTACAGCATCCAGGACACATTAGAAAGAAATAAATGACTAAATGGCGGATGCTATGTTTTTATATCTTAACCTATCAACATATTTATGAAAATTATAGATAAAAACTGAAGTCTTAATGTCATAAATTAATGATCATGATTATTCTTTTAAAACACCATTTTATCTTTTAAAAAATAATGTATTTATACAATTATTCCATTTGATATTTATACCATAAATGACTCCAGACCTATTATGCAATCCTTTAAGAATTTACAAACATCTTCATTTCTCTGGGTGCCTTTCTCAGCACAACCCCAGCCCATTTACAACGGTATGCAAACGTTTGGGCCCCTTTGCTTAAAATGTCTGTTACTGTGAATAGTTAAGTGAGCAGAAGATGAAATAATCACCAAAAGGCGTAAAGTTAAAGATGACACATTTCTTTAATATTTTAAAAAAGATTACATTTTTATTTCCACCATTCACAGGTACAAAATACTGTACCAAAAAAATGAAAATGGCACAAAGCAAAAGTTTGGGTACCCGACATGGTCAGTACTTAGTTAGACCCCCTTTGGCAAGTATCACAGCTTGTAAACGGTTTTTGTAGCCAGCTAAGAGTCTTTCAGTTCTTACTTGGAGTATTTTCAGCCATTTGTCCTTACAAAATTAAACCTGTAAAATTCTTTTGAGGTCTATCCACAGATTTTCAATGATGTTTAGGTCAGGGGACTGTTAGGGCCATGGCAAGACCATCAGTTTGCACCACTTGAGGTATTCCATTGTAGATTTTGAGGTGTGTTTCTGATCATTATCTTGTTGTAGGACCCATCCTCTTTTTAACTTCAACTTTTTTACAGATAGTGTGATGCTTATTTCCAGAATTAACTGCTATTTATTTGAATCTATTCTTCCATCAACCAATGATGTTTCCTGTGCCACTGACTAAAAAACAGAAGCCTAAGGCCTAATCGATCCACCCCCATGCTTAAATGTTGGAGAGGTGTTCTTTTGCTGGAATTCACCACCCTTTTTTCTCCAAACGTACCTTTGCACATTGTGGCCAAAAAGTTCTATTTTGACTTCATCCGTCAACAGGACTTGTGTAGGTATCGCTGCACAGTAGGATAGTGCAACACCACTTCAAAGTCTACTATATCTTCCTGAAGGTCTTTACAATCAAACAGGTGTTTTTATTTGCCTTTCTAAAAATCCAACAAACAGTTCATTCAGAAAGTTTTCTTGGTCTTCCAGACCTCAACTTGTCCTCCACTGTTCCTGTTAACAGCCATTTCTTAATAAAATTATGTACTGAGGAAACGGCTACCTGAAAAATACTTTAATATGTTCTTGTAGCCTTCTCCTACTTTGCAAGTATCAATTATTTTATTTTTCAGAGTGCTAGGCAGCTACTTAGAGAAGCCCATTGCTGCTGATTGCTGGGACAAGGTTTGAGGACTCAGAGAATGTATACAGCTTTGCAGTTTGCATCACCCAGGGCTTCTTAACAATGACTGTGAACAAGCCATAGCCCTGATGAGCTAAAAAAAGGTCTGAGACCTTGGTAAAAGTTATCTGAGACCTCAAATATCTTGGGGAGCCCAAACCTTTGCATGGGAATTCTTTCCTTTTGTCACTGTATAATTATACAAAGCAAAAACAATACACTAATCTTGTATAAAATCCTGAAAAGTAATGTGTCATCTTTAACTTTATGCCTTTTGGTGATCAATTCATCTTCTGATCACTTAACTATTCACAATAACAGGCATTTTAAGCAAAGGGGCCCAAACATTTGCATACTGTATCACTGTTCCATGCCACTATTCTATTGCATATTCAGAATAGGATTTTTTTAACGGTCTACTCTGTGTTTCCCTCACTCCAACAGTTTAAGGATTATTGCATGGCATAATTGGGACGAAGTAAACTGTACTATATACTCTTTTTGTCCACTGCTTTCAAATCCACTGTTTTCACAGCAAGTTTGTCACAGAGCATACCTGCTCATTTGATCATTCACTCATTGCTAGCCAATTTAAAGCTGTAATTTAACCCATAGTTCACATATGAAATCTGGAACAAATTCAGAGTACCATAAGAAAACCCAGCTTAATACAGGGGGAGAAAACAGGAACACAACCAGTGTACAGTGGGCCCCAACGCAAAGAATGCTTATCCACTTTGCTGCCCACTAACAAAACTAATTTCTTATAATTTGTACTTTTAACTTAAGCTTGTGAAACATCTTGATCTGGAAGGATTTATTTCCTCTACCCTGGTTAATAATATACTACTGGAACTTCAGTACATGTTCAAGTCATGCTGGTTTTGCTCATTCAACTTGCTGTTCAACCTTCCTCTTATAAGTGAGGTAAATGCCCAGTGCCTCTGTTACATGCCCCAGCCAGTACTCACTAGGTGGTGTTTTTAGATAACATGCTGGTACATGCTTTCATATAGGAGTTGATTTCAAGAACTTTTCCATTTTGTTGGAGAGTGACCAGACAAAGGAGAGTGAGCTGACACATGGAGTTCCAGTAGTATATTGTTAATCCTGTCTCTGATAAACTGTCCATATTCTTAACCCAGTGAAGGCTTAACAAACTCAATTCCCTAGTTAATGTGATGCTACAAAGGATAAGTTTTAAAAAATCTCTTGAACCCTTTGAAATTATTGCATTCACTGGCTCTTTGCTGCACCAGTGATACAGAGATACAGGTTGTTTCAAACCAGGCTTTGGTTCATTCTTAGTAGGAGAACCTCCATAGTATAAAAGTATAAAAGCATTAAAAGATAAGATTGCTACTGTACCTTTGCTACTTCAAAGTAGACATGTTCGGTAAGTTTTAATGGTTTTTTAAATACTGGGGCCCTGCTGTTATATCACAAGGAAGGGTTCTTAATTTTGCTGGGGTTCAAATTAATGTATTATGTTTCTTTTGTTCATTTACAATTATTTTATGTATGGTGATTATGTACATCATTCCTATTTTTCATTTTGCTGCCTTTGTTATTATTCCATGTGTTTTGTGGATGGTCCCCCATGTGCTGATGGGCCACCTAGCCAGTGATATTTTCATAACGAAAACGAGAACTAGAACTAAAAATATCGTTTTTCATTTTACAAGAATGAGAACTGAAATTAAGGCAAACAGAGAAACTGAAACTAAATAAAAATAAAAATGAGTGATATGTGAACAAATTAAAATGAGAACGAAAATTGAATAAAAACAGAAAAAAAGAGCAATAGCATTTTCGTTCAACCTGGTTCAGTCGTGCAAATGGGTTGTTTGTAGTTTGCCTTGAGTGTTCAGTTATGTTGCACTGTTCACTATGCAGTGATCTTGTACCTTGGGCATACTATAGTCACGTGGAGCGACTTCCGTTAAGGACCGTTTTTTGTTTGTTGAGCACATTAGGTTGAAGCAGTGAGCGCTTGTGGTTGATGATGGTGAATTTTGCACAGATGTTTGCTCGTAGAATGTGAGAAAGTAACATATAGAAATACTTTAATTAGAGTGCAGATGATAATAAAAGCAAATGTAGCTTGCGAGAAGAAGAAAAGAGAATTGGAGTTTCAGTGCAGAGCCAGCTGGATCAGTACTTATTGGAAGTCCAGCACTTCCCTGGCACCATGACTGCACTTCAAGCAGGGACATGCAGTCAGGGAAGGCAGGCAGAGCCTCACCTGTCATCATGAAAAGTAAAAAAAAATTATATATGAAACATAACCAGTAGTCAATGTGCATGCTGCCAATTGAATAGTGAATAAGCTACTCGTTTGGGTTCATATATTTGCCACTCTGACTCTGAAGGAGTCAGCGCCTCTCCAGCCATGAACCTCAGTGCACGTCACTGCTTCAGTACTGGCAGCAGAAATCGTCAACATACAGTCTGCTGGCGCCAGTGGCCAAGGACCTTGTCTGTGCACTTGCATTACAGGTGCTCGTCAAGCGAATATTTTCACTTTGTGGCTATCTGCGCAATGGATGCCATTGCAACATGAACAAATCTCTCGAAATGCGTGCTCCTTTAAAGCTTAACAGCAATGTGTTTGCACAAACTGGATTCTTGGGTTGAAATACTTGATCTTGCTGACTATACTCATTAGGCCACTTCATCTGTTTGATCATTGATAGTCAAGCTGTGTTTAATGGCATTATGACATTTAAATGTATTTTGTTGACTGAAACATAACTTGCATTGAAATATGTGAAGGCCAGGATTTGTGGTCTTGCAACAGAAAAAAAAAACTAAAATTGTACTAACATTATGTAAAAAAGCCAGAACTAAATAAAATAAAAACTAAAATTTTAAACACAGAACTAAATAAAAATAAAAATTGTTGACTCCTCTGAAAACTAGAATGAAATAAAAATAAAAATTGATTTTATAAAATAAAATAAAAACTAAAACTACAATTAATATCAGAACTGAAATATCACTGCATACCTACCAGGATCTGCCCTCCACCCTATAAGTTTCTAGGAGGTTCATTCTGAATGCACTTAGGAGTGTTTAGTGAGTTATTGTGATTTTTCTATTCTTGTAATGTTTTTAATATTTTAAACCTATGCTCTATTTTTGGCTACTCATTTTCATGTTTTTTGATATATTTTTCCACAGTTCAGGCCATGTTTTATGAAAGAGACACCTACTGTGGAATTTTCCACTTGTGAAATCATGACAGCACTCAAAAAGTTTCAGAATTTAGAATATTCCTTATTCTGAAATTTTGGAGTAGGAGTACTCAACCTGTACAACCTAATCCAATGACATTCACGTTTTTTCTTTTTGATGATTTTAATGCTTTTTAGACTTGATTAAATCACTAGAAAAACTTCTGCTTGCATGAGTTACAGCAGCAACTTCCGCTTCTGTGGATGAAGTAAGGACGACTTTTTTAAATGAGTCAATGTTCATAAAGGTAATATGGGTGCAGTGTCTGCTTGTTATCTATTCTACACATCTGTAGACACAAATTGAGTTATCATTTTTACTGACCGTGATGATTTGACTGATAAGATTAATTTTACTTATTGTTCCATGTTTTTTTTTTCAAACAACATTTCCAGGGTTTTCAGGATCAAGGAATCTATTGCACTACATTTTTGTTTTTTTCAGTGTGTTTTTAACGATGTTGAAAATGAACGATCTTCTCCCATATTGCTTTCTTATGGGTGATGTTTTTTCTGTTGCTATTGAATTACCAGGCAAGACAACCAGGAGTGTGCAAAGCATGGCATCATCAATAAGACTGTTTAAAGGTCTACATCATGGACTTTATCATTGTCTGAGATTTCCAATTTTTCCAAAGAACAAAAAGAACCTTTAGCTGACTTTCTTTTTAATATTTTCTGTTTTTTTTTGTTTTTTTGTTTCTGTTCCTTGACTATGTTTAATGTTGACTCAGTTTGGCTCAGGTTACATGTTTGATCAGTTTGGCTAGTTACATGTCCCTTTTTGGCCACGAAATTCTGCACTGTTTCCTGACTTTGATTCTTATTTCATGAGTATAATATTTAGCTTGTTATTTCAACACTGCAAATTCTTCCAGTTCCTTTTCCATTTAAAACTGGTGCTACACAGTCCAGTCATTACACTGACGTTTTTAATGGATCTTTGAGAGAATCAACAGTTTTTAACTGCTTCTGAAAGACAACAAAACTGGACTGCCTTACCATTTAATTATCAACTAGGGGCACTTACTTCTGCTTTAATGAAACACTCTAAGAGACTTATGCTAGGACATACTGTATTAAACGTAATATTCCAGATAGTTTAGAGAACTGGCAATTTGCTTACCACAACTGGACAAAAACAATTTATATTCCAAAGTACTGTTTGTGTACAATGTCTCATTCATAATCGAATGCTGTTCTTCCATCAAAAGTAAAGATCAACATTCTAGATATGGGACTTGGTGACATCTAAATGAACTTCCTATTTGGCAGACCAAAACATATCTGAATTGACAGAATCCCTTCCTCCACAATGATCATCAACACAGGACCTCAGAAACTAATGACCTATTTCTAACCTGCCTTTCTTAAGTAAAATTCTAGAGAAGGCAGTCATTATGCAGCTAAATGATCACTTCAATAAACATGCTATTCTTGGTAAGTTTCAGTCAGGTTTCAGAATAAATCACAGAACAGAAACTGCACTCGTTAAAGTAGTAAATGACTTGCGGATAAATGCAGACAGAGGCTGTTTATCTGTTCTCATCCTCTTAGATCTGAGTGCTGCATTTGATACCATTGATCACAATATTCTTAGAAATCACCTTAGTCAATGGGTGGGCCTCTCTGGCAGTGTCTTAAATTGGTTTGAGTCCTACCTGGCAGGTAGAAAATTCTTTGTTAGTTGTGGTAATTATACTTCAAAGACACATGATATTCTATATGGTGATCCTGGGTCTGCTGCTGTTTTCGATTTACATGCTTCCGTTAGACCAGATTATCTCGGGGCATAATGTGAGCTACCACAGCTATGCTGATGACACACAACTGTATTTATCAATAGTTTCTGATGACCCCGACACTTTTGATTCACTGACACAATGTCTTACTTGTGTTTCTGAATGGATGAATAGTAATTTAAATAAGGAGAAAACAGAAATTTTAGTGATTGGCAAAAATGGATATAATGAGGGTATTAGAAATAAACTTGATGCATTGGAATTAAAAGTCAAGGTGGAGGTAAAGAATTTTTGGGTAACTATTGACTCTGACCTGAATTTTAAATCACATATTAATCAGATTACTAGGACAGCATTTTTTCACTTATGTAATATAGCAAAAGTTAGACCTCTTATAACATTGCAAGATGCTGAGAAATTAGTTCATGCTTTTGTTTTACGTCAGCTAGATTACTGTAACGCACTCCTCTCAGGACTACCCAAAAAAGACATCAATTGATTGCAACTAGTGCAGAGTGCAGCTGCTAGAATCTTAACTAGGAAAAGAAAATCCAAGCACATCTCTACAGTTTTGATGTCACTACACTGGTTACCTGTGTCATTTAGAATTGACTTTAAAATACTGCTTATGGTTTACAAAGCCTTAAATAATCTCGCTCCATCCTATATTTCTGAATGCCTCTCACCTTACACTCCTAATTGTAACCTTAGATCTTCAAATGAATGTCTGCTTACAATTCCAAGAGCTAAACTTAAAAGAAGAGGCGAGGCAGCCTTCTGCTGTTATGCACCTAAAATCTGGAATAGTTTACCAATAGGAATTCGCCAGGCTAATACAGTGGAGCATTTTAAAAAAACTGCTAAAACACATTATATTAACATGACTTTCTCATAGCTTCATTTTAGTTTAATCCTGATGCTCTGTATATTCAATTCATTTTCATTATTATTCATGGTGGCTCTGAGATCCGTACTAACCCCTACTTTCTCTGCTGTTCTTTTTCTGGTTTTCTGTGGTGGCGATCTGCGCCACCACCATCTGCTCAAAGCACCATGATATCCCTACATTGATGGATTAAAGGCCAGAAGTCCACATGACCATCATCATCAAGTTCTTCCATGTGAACCCTGAATACAATGAGGACTGATTGAGGTCATTTATGTTAAGCAGAATGCCTAGTGGGGGCTGGGTGGTCTCGTGGTCTTGGAATCCCTGCAGATTTTATTTTTTTTCTCCAGCTGTCTGGAGTTTTTTTTTCTATCCTCCCTGGCCATCGGACCTTACTTTTATTCTATGTCAATTAGTGATTCCTAATTTTATTTTCTTATATATTTTGTCTTTTTTCTCTTTCTTCATCCTGTAAAGCACTTTGAGCTACATCATTTGTATGAAAATGTGCTATATAAATAAATGTTGTTGTTGTAATGAACTCCTTATTTACCAATTACTATTTAGCCAGACATTGTTCCTACTCCATTATTAAACATGTTAATGAAAACCCCAGCACAGGCTTGATCATCAGCAATACAGTGAGGTCAGGACAACAGTCTCTCTCTCAATATCATCAAAGCAAGGAGCTGGTTATATATTAAAGATACAGGAGGTGACCATACTCCTATGTACAAAAGAGGAGATGGTGTGGAGAGGACAACAGCTTTAAATGTCTTGGAGCCACTATCACTGATAATAACAAAGAAGACTTTGCAAAATGTATGAGAGATCCCAGGATTTGGATGGAAGTGGCCTCTTCATGGGGCACACAGATACCTCAGTGTTAGAGGTTCATGGACAGAGCAAAGCATTTACTGGCAGGGTAAGAAGAAAAGAGATTAGGTTAGAACGAGAGAGACACAGAGAGAAAATTGAGAGGTGAGCCATAGAAATTCAAATCCTATTAGACTAGGTCTGAATCACTGCAGATTTTTTTTGCTTTGTTCATTTATTTGCTACTTTATTTTCTCTCTCTAGTGGTTGAATAAATGTACTTTTCTTGCATTTTGTTCTCTTTGGCGTTATTCTGGGGAAGAAGGTTGTTACAACAGTGGCCACAATTTGCATCAATAGATACATACAGGGTGAGTCAAAATTAGGTTAACATTTGAATAGCGAAAACAATTTATTCACAAAACATACTTCATATGTGCAAGATGATTTACAGGGATATCTCAACCTGTTCGCCATCATGTTCAACACATGTACCATATATGGCACATAAATTGTCCACAAAAATTGTATATAAGTATATACATAGCAGTACCATTAATGTTAACATAATTTTGACTCACCCTGTATTGTAAATAGTGTATGTGTACATTATATTTAAGACAGAAAGGTCATGAAACAGAATTGGCAAGTGACATATAATGTCTCTTGAGAAACAGAACATGCCTAAGAATTTATGAGAAGAGGAAGGAAGCTATTATTATTTTTTTTATTTTATTATTATTATTATGACTAACACATTTATCTAAGCAATATAATTGTTTATACAATTGGAATACAAATAGTATGAGTGAGTTGCTCAGAGTCACATATTACAGTATTGGTGTCACACTGCCTGTCTGGGTTGCCCTGTCATCATTCTTATCTTATCCACATTTATTTTTTGAACCATACAAACTATCCATCCATCCATTTCCCAACCCACTGAATCCAAACACAGGGTCACGGGGGTCTGCTGGAGCCAATCCCAGCCAACACAGGGCACAAGGCAGGAAACAATCCTGGGCAGGGTGCCAACCCACCGCAGACCATACAAACTATTATTTTTTTTATTATAAGAAATGTTTCTAATTCCTCTCACTGTTATCCTATGAAATGCAATTTACTAATACCCCCAACACTGATAAACTCTAGTTAGGTCAGTATTAAAGATGTGTATCAATCATCTGTTGTAACTAGGCAGAGCTGATTTAAGATGGCAGCTGTTATATATATTTAGCTGTCCCATAATATATATGGGATTATAAGGACTGCCTGGTTATCAGTGGGTATGGGTGGCATTGAACAATAAAAGACCCCATAAAAGAACTATATTCAGAAAGCGAAACTCAGATTAGAAAATTAGGAGCTTATTTACATGCATGGTTTACTTCCTCCTGGTGGTCTCTGTCTGTTCAGAGGTGTGTTGTGATTATCACTGTCATTCCATATCCTTACATGTACCACCCAAGGCATATTTGCTTGCCAGTCTTCAGCATTCAGTAATGCTTTACTATGTATAATACATTATATATGTTATGTGTGTGCAATATATATGCATATCAGTTTGTAGAAGAACAGAATCTCATTATACATATTATCATAATATTTGTAAAACCAAAGGATGCTTTCTTACAACATTTAGATAAGTTATTGCTCTAAATCCAAATGTACACTACAAGCTACTTGGCAGTTATAGGAGGGGCAGGGTGTTGATTCTTTAGCTGTGCTGCCCTCACAAACACACTGATTTATCCCTAAAGACCAATTATCTTCCAGCCCAGGGATTATCTTGCTTTTTACAGTCCAATTTAAAACAAGATCTTTTAAATTGCATCACCTGATGATCTAAGGACTTCAGCTTTTTTTATAACAAAAAGATGGTGAAATATATTACTGAAAAACTGGATTAGTGCCAAGTGTAATGCTGAACACACTAACAAATGCAAAAGAAAACACTTAATATTTAGAAACTGACTGACTGGAAAGGTAGGTTTGTGATGTGAACTGTGAGAAGAAATCAAAATAAGGAAACTAACAAAGAGAAAAACATTGAAAATGCATTAATAGAAGAAAATGTGGACACATCAAGGAATGAAGAATAAAGCAAAGATATGCATGATAGATATGGAGAAGTGCCAACTTTCAAGAGCAGCTCTGATGAGCATGTTATAAGGTTGGTATCTTAGTTGACCTCTAACTTCATAGAAGTTGCAGAAATTAATGATCTGGAAAGTTTTGTATGAATGAATATCTGAGGTGTATAAGAAATAGTTCATAAATGATTAACATTTTGAGTTCTGGTATATGTTATGCTTGCATTTTTACTCAGTGATTTTCAGAAGTATACAAAGCATTGTTATGTTTAAAAATGTTACCTTTCTTAATTTTAAAACTCTTTCATAATGATTCAAAGATATATTATTACGTTTTTATGTTACAACCATGAAATGTTTTCCGTGCAGGTCAGTTTCTGTTTGGAGTTTTGTCATTCTCCCAGTATTCATATTGTATGTATTTTTCCTGGTGTTCCAGCTCTCTCTCACATTCCGAAGCCACTTGTGAATGCGGGTGTATGTGTCAGTGTGCCCTATGACAGACCTTCAGAAATGGTTCTCACTTGAGCTTCACGATAAGTTTGTAATGAATAAAACAGGGCTGACAAAACAGATTGACAGATTGATGGATAGTAAAAACATGGGTACATGACTTCCTATGGTTCTACTATAAATGTAATTATCGTATCATGCAGTATCTATCCTTCATCCACAGAATTTTGCTGGATTATTGGATTGAGTCCTGAAAAAGAATAAAAGAGTGTATGCAGTAAATATCATCAATAAGTATATCACTGTGATGTATGCTTTAAATGGTGACAAAAGGGTTGTTCTTGCTTGTTACAATATTTGCTGAGCGTCTGTAAAAGCAAACTTTCTCACTTGGAACACATAAATTACTATCTGTTTATCTATTGCAAGTGCCATGGAGGAAGGACAGGCGTCCTGACTGGGATGGAGGATGATTTCTTGCCTGGCCAGGAGGCCATAATGGAAGGACAGCAGGAGTGGAGACTTAATCCGGGCAGAATGCCTGACAATCTTCAACCCAACTGGGACAGAAGAAAATGGATTCCAGGAGCAGGTAATTTCCCAAAATGGTAGGTGTCAGTGTTCCTATGGGCTGTACCCAGTTATGACACCTGCAGGATGGCATGGGAGTTGGAATCTGGAAAGGCAGGCCTGTTGGGTTCCTTGGTTTCTGCCAAACTGGGGAGGACTACCCTGGTTTCTACATGACCTATAACTGCTTTGGATGATCTGTGTCATGACACTTGAAGCAGTCCCAGATTCAGTTTAAAAGAAGCCCACTGCCATACCTGGAGAAGTCAGAGTTAAGAGGCGGAGGATTAAGTTCACTAGGGCACTCATTGGCAGCCCCTACAGGTCACACTATCTATCTATCTATCTATCTATCTATCTATCTATCTATCTATCTATCTATCTATCTATCTATCTATCTATCTATCTATCTATCTATCTATCTATCTATCTATCTATCTATCTATCTATCTATCTATCTATCTATCTATCTATCTATCTATCTATCTATCTATGGGTCAGAAGAGGGCCTTAAGGGGACTAGATGTTATGCCTGAAGATCCTTGACATCACTTCCACAATGCCTTCAACCTCTTACATCCTGGCCAACCTATATAAATGACAGTGAAACAGAAAGTCATAATCATTGACCAGTGAGTTCACAGCAACACTGCTAGGAGGGATCAAATAAACAGGGTATTCATGCCTGGGACCCCAACCCTTTAAAATGTGTTGCCTGTCTTCAGTTTACAATAGCTATGTAGACATACTGCATATGTGAATTTTATATATATTTACACATACATGTAGCTTAGAGTATATATACTGTATAAGCACTTGTAAAAATAGTTTAGCTTGTAATAGGTAAAAAAATCTAACCATATCACTTAATGTACACAATACATTAGAAGCACTGTAATTTTAAATCTTTTTTTAAATGTACATCATCACCAGTATAAAGGAAGTTTTCTAGGTTAACCCAGATTAGTGAATTAATCTTTTTCTTTCATTCTCTTCAGTCCTGGGCATCCATGGTGGTGAGGCCCATTCATTTCACATCATCTGACACAATCTCCAACCATGTCTTCTTTGTTTTCCCTCTTGGCTAGAGTATCACCCCTTCAACTCCCTTCTTGGTACACCTCTTCAGCCAGTCATTGTCTGCTGTTTGCTATACATGCTCAAACCACCAAGGCCTGTTTCTCTTGAACACAACTCCTACCTCCTCCACACAAAATCTTTCTTTTAACTCAGCATTCACTATTCTCTCACTGTGACACTGCACACATTATTCTCATATCTGCTCTTTCCAGTTTTGCTTCATGTTCTGGATTCTTCAGTCTTGAGTGGTAGACAGCTCCCTGAAATTCATCCACATACATCTTACCTTCTTTTCATAAATAAAACCAAACAGCACTTTTCTAACTTTCACCTGTTAATTGATTGTCTTTCACAGTACTCACTTAACCATCTCCATTACATGCTCCTAAAGCCTGACTGCTGAAAATTATCCACATTCCAATGAATCACCATTTCCTTTATATATAGGAATGAGCACAATTGTTTTCCAAACATCAAGAATCCATTTTTTCAACATATAATTGTGTTTCACAGGTATATCAGGCATTACACTCAGGATCATCTGCTTCTTTCAACATTTCTAACTCCACTTCATTGAAACCTGCAGCTTTGTCTATCTTCATCTTTTCAGGACATTTTTGGAACTCCTTTTTCATAAATATACAGCTCAGTCCTTTTATTCACAACAATCAGCATTAACCTATTCATTCTCCTCATGCAGAAAGTCTAGAATAATTTTGAATTAGGGTGGCTGTTAAATTGGTGATAATTAGAATTGATTTTCACAAAGAGAAAATCTACTGTATAGAGATCACTTTGTGCACAATTTGATTTACATACCTAACTAGGCAGGGGTGGTTTTACTTTTTCACTGTCTCTATGTAAATATATTTTCAGCCTGGAAATAGAACTCTCTCTCTCTCTTTCTCTCTCTCTCTCTCTGTCTCTCTCTCTCTCTTACACTGTGTAAGCCCGTGCTGTGAAAGGCACAGGGTCCTAGAAACTATTGAAATCGTCAGAAAAAAAATTGAAATGTAGAAAAGTCAGGTAATTGAAAGGAACTACTCTGGGCATCTCTCTCCTAGGAGGTTGTGTTTGCCGATGTGCTCACCTTGCTGAGCGTCTGTAAAAGACTCCACCTCTCATTGTCCAGGACAGACAGACACACACACTTCCACTCGTATACGTTTATATATAATATATATATATATATATATATATATATATATATATATATATATATATATATATATATATATATACCAGTAATGGCGCACTGCACGATACGTGCAGTGAATACACTTTACTTGAGCATTCATAGTTTTCTTACTTTTCACTGTACGTTTAGCATTCATTTGCTCAGAGGTTGATGCGCTTGCTGCTTCCTGAGCAGTTCTTCTTTTCTCCACCCTAGTGGCCTGCTTCTTCTCTTTTTTCATCGGCATCATCGCGCGTTAAAACTGATTAAGTCAGTGTTTGTGTTGCAATTACTTAGAACATTTTCTTTAATTTTTCACTTAAGCTGGCACTTAAGTCTTCAATCTGCCTCAAGAATGATTTAAGATATGAAGATGTAGGGCGAGGGTGGTAGGGAATGAGAACGGCGCCCGTATGCATGTGCTGCACGGCCGCCCTGCTGGCTGCTACCAAGTGTCTACAATAAAATAAAATAAAAATAAAAACAGGAATAACCTTGGAGGTCAGTCAACACCCTGAAAGCGGATAGTAGATGTCACGTAGTATATGTGTACCAAATTTCAGGTCAATATTTCAAATGGTTTGCGAGCTACAGGTGATTAAAAATCCTGGACAGACAAATGAACAGCCACAGTAGCATATTATATATAAAGATATATATATATATATATATATATATATATATATATATATATATATATATATATATATGCAGTATATATATTGTCACACACGTGTGCATGGGAGGCAGCTAAAGGGCTTGAGTAAGGGCAATTCCGAATCATACCGGGATGTGGCAAAGTGCACTGACTCTTTTTCTCCCTTTCCTGTAGACAATTCACGGGAGATCCCACCTGGCCCTTTTGACGTCACTTCCGGGACCGAGCCTATGGAAGGAGACCTTGCCAGCTCTGGCCCCTGTGATGTTACGTCCGGGCTCGAACCTATGGCTGAAGACCTTCATGAGCCCAACCCCTTTGGTCTCACTTCCTGTCTTCCCCTTTAAAAGCCTCCACCTTTTCTCTGTTCCCTCAGTTCTGTTTTGGACTCAGTTTTGTGCACATCAGTGCTGTATTCATTTGAACGACTTTGCAGCCAGGAAATCAATTATACAGGTGACTGCCCCAAACCTTTCTATGACTCTGAGTCAAGTTTGTGACTATATATACAGTATATATGCGTTCGGAACGCATTATGGGTATTTCCATTATTTGTTATGGGAAAAATAGTCTTGACTTACAACCAACTTGAGTTACAACCAGCCCTCGCGAACGAAATGAGTTCGTAAGTCAAGGGTCCACTGTATATATATATATATATATATACAGTATATATATATATATATTGTAGCAGTAGGGTGCGCTACCGCTCCCTTGAACCCTCAGGTACCACGCCAAACACCAGGTAAAAGTATAATACTTATTATTTTTATTATAATAAAGTACACTAAGCTCCCTCCACTCCACACTACACATACAATACTCAATCCTCCTCTCCCAGACACTTAGCCACTCTTCCTCCCAGCTCAGCTCACTCGTCTGGGTTTCCCACAGTCTTTTATAGTCCATGGCCCGGAAGTGCTCCTGAACCCTTGTCCATGTGACTCCTTAGCACTTCTGGGTCGGATGAAAACTCTCCTTCATCCCAGAAGCACGTTGTTTCCTCTGTCGCGGTAATTAAGACGCACTTCCGGGTTATAGGGTACATGTAAGTCCTTGAGCCTCCCTGCAGCGTCCTCTGGTGGGCCCCATGGTGTCCAGCAGGGTCAGGAATAAAAACTCCATTGTCCAGGATTCCCTGCTGGTCTTTGGGGCACTTCCATGCTACAGGGAGGGCTCCATCTAGCGGCCTGGGGGTATTGGCCGGGATGAACGACCGGCCATCTCCCACAATATATACAGTATATACTGTGTGTATATAAATATATATATATATATATATATATATATATATATGTATATAGTATCATTTACAGAAGCACCTAATTCACATCACATAATTATCTTCTTTCCCTCTCTGTCTTCTCCGTCTACTCCACCAGGTGAGCTTCCGGCACTTACGGGTCAGGTTCCTTAAAGTAGGGGTGGTTTGTCCCTGCAGCTCCCCTTGACGACACCCATAGAATAGAGCAGGGATGCTTCACGGGACTGCAATTCCCAGCCTGCCCTGTGGGTATCCATGCAGACACTGTAGCCCAGGGAGACTGCCACCTATTGAATACGGGAAGCAAGTACTGTAATCCACATGGGTGGTTTCTCCCTGTCCTTTCATTATATTGGTTGGAATGCAAGCCCAAGCTTGGTGTATATATAGGGAATTCATTTTGATTGCATTAATTTTCCCAGCTAGAGCAAAATAGAAAGGTGACTATGTATTGACATCTTGTTTGATACTATCAATGATATTTCCTAAATTTAGTTTAAAGAGATCTTTAAACTAAAAGTTAGTACTAATTATTTAAACTGTACTGAGACAATCATCAAAAATAATGAAGTTTAGTCTGTAGTGCAGAGAATTGATTTAGAAAAGAAAGCTCTTATTCAAACTGATTTTAAACCCAAAGATTTTACAAAATTTGCCCAGCAAGTTTACAATGAATGGCAGTGATGAAATAGGATGTGAGATATACAGCATTATTTTAGCAGCATAAGAAGTGTTTTTTACTGAAACCCTCCCCTTATGAACAATTTTATTTTGTATTGCAAACAATGAAAAATATCTAGGGTTTCATTAGCATTTGCAAAAAGCACAAGAGATACGGGACACCCCATCTAACTATCCATCCATCCATCCATTTTCCAACCCGCTGAATCCGAACACAGGGTCACGGGGGTCTGCTGGAGCCAATCCCAGCCAACACAGGGCACAAGGCAGGAATCAATCCCGGGCAGGGTGCCAACCCACCGCAGGACACACACAAACACACCCACACACCAAGCACACACTAGGGCCAATTTAGAACGGCAATCCACCTAACCTGCATGTCTTTGGACTGTGGGAGGAAACCGGAGCGCCCAGAGGAAACCCACGCAGACACGGGGAGAACATGCAAACTCCACGCAGGGAGGACCCGGGAAGCGAACCCGGGTCCCCAGGTCTCCCAACTGCGAGGCAGCAGCGCTACCCACTGCGCCACCGTGTCGCCCCCATCTAACTATGTACTAGAAATTTAAAGTGGTCCAATTATTATTTATACAAACCAAACATTCTGGACATAAATACGATGAACCAGGGTGTAACGCTGACCTTAGCATAAATAAGCCTAGAAAGGGGAATATACTTATAAATATTTCAAGATACTGTATACCAAAATGTTCCTTTAGGGAGAGGAACTACATAACCTCAGGGTAGATGAGAGAAGTCCCAGAAAGACTGTTTATAAAAGAAAAGGTATTTTTGTATGTGATAAAAGGGAACAAAAAATTAAAAAGGGCTAACATAAAGCAAAAAGGACTTGCCTGAAAAGGCAATACAAAGCAAGCAAACCCCAATACATGATACAAGCGTGAAAACCAAGAGCAGAAGTGAAAGTTAAAAATACAGAAATATTAAAGGTAAATAATACTGTACTCACAATAAAATGTGACATATTCAATGGACCACTGATTAGGACATTCTCTGCACAGTCAATAAAAGGGCAGAGGAAGGACCCAGCATGGTCTCCTGGGGTTCCACCCACAAAACCCACATGTTTAAATAATGTGTAAAATATATCAAAATACTGTATAGTAAAATATATTAAAAACAACAATAAAAGGGAAAACAAACAATAACAATAAACCCTGGCAGTGACAAAGAAAATCCCTGCAAACATATTGGAGCCAAAAACAAATGATGTAGTGCAATAAAAAGATAAGTACATTCTCTGCCAGAAGCAGCTCATCCAAACATAGCAGAGCCTCTAGTGACTCAACTATTATAAGAGAATATATTACATTAAAAAATATTAAACATCTGAAACTAGCTATCTAACTTGTGTTTGAGATATTATAAATGGAAGCACTTTCTCTATTCTTTCAGGTTAAATTTTTGCCATAATATTAACATTCTTATTCAAAAGAATGTTTGGACTGTAGGGCACACACTCAACCAAGTCGTTATTTTTCTTTGGAAACTTAGCTTCTTCAAACTTAGTATTTTGGGTAGAATGTTATATTCATTACAAACATTACCAATTTTAATACCACTAATTTAATGTTGAATGTTTTACAGAATTCTTCTGGGCACCATTTATCTGAAATTTCAGAGACTGTCAGTGTTTATATGTCTTCTCCACTTATAGTGTGACAAGGTGTGACATTTGTATTTTACCAAATAAATTATAAACTTGAGCCTGTCTTAACTCTAATGTATATATGGAAAAAACATGGCAGTCCTTAAAAGTGTTAGTTGTTTGTGTTTACTAACTTTATTCCAACTTTTAAATCTCTTTTATTGAATTCTGGGCTTCCCTGTTATATACTTGCTGTACTAATTTTTTTGTCTTTTCTCTGGATGGTATGACTTGTAAATAGCTTGCTTTGTTTCTGTTTTAGCCAAAAGACTACATTCTAACTGCAGTTACAATTGTTTGTGTAAAGTGTATCATCTGGCAATCTTGCATATTTTCGATCAGCTAGATTATCTCTGATGTCCTTCTAGTCTGCAACTTTTTATGTAAAACATATGATGTAATTTGTCTCATTAGAGTTCCCAGAATGTCCCTGCAGATATCTCTGGAGACATATTTGTCACTAAGACATACCAGCTTGTATAGAGATGAATTTTATTAAATTCGTCATCTTTTAGCATTGATAACTTAAGTTGCCAAAACTGAATTTTGTGGGGAATAATGACTTGAGCTCTAAAATAAGAGGAGCATGGTCTGATATAACAATAGTATCATATCTGCAGGGCGGCACGGTGGCGCAGTGGGTAGCGCTGCTGCCTCGCAGTTGGGAGATCTGGGGACCTGGGTTTGGTTCCTGGGTCCTCCCTGCGTGGAGTTTGCATGTTCTCCCCGTGTCTGCGTGGGTTTCCTCCGGGCGCTCTGGTTTCCTCCCACAGTCCAAAGACATGCAGGTTAGGTGGATTGGCGATTCTAAATTGGCCCTAGTGTGTGCTTGGTGTGTGGGTGTGTTTGTGTGTGTCCTGCGGTGGGTTGGCACCCTGCCCAGGATTGTTTCCTGCCTTGTGCCCTGTGTTGGCTGGGATTGGCTCCAGCGGACCCCCGTGACCCTGTGTTCGGATTCAGCGGGTTGGAAAATGGATGGATGGATGGATCATATCTGCAACAGTCATGTGAGGATATTATCAATTAAAGCTATTATCAATTAAAAAATGCGTCAGTTCATGGGTAAGTATGACCAATCGGATAAGAATAGCCAATTTATATGGATATGAAACTCTACATGGTTAGGAAGGGTTAGGATCCTTTATAAACTGTCAATTGATCGAGGAAACTGTTGAAAACCTACTGAGATCTGGGTTAAAGACCTGGAATTCTCTAGAAATTACATATTTGTGAGAGCTCATCTTGAAAATTAAAGCATAAGGCCTTTGACATAAATGCCTTACCATCTGTGTTTGGTGCATATATATTAACCACCATCAATTTAGATTCACATAAAATCATCACCACCATATTCTATCACCCTTAAAGGTCAGTAGCTATGAACAGAATTGCTCTATGAATTAAAATTCCCGTTTCTCTGGCCTTCTTGTAATAATTGGAGTGAAAGTTTTTAACTGGCCCATTCTATTTTCTGCCCAGACTGATCTTTACAATGTAAGTGGGTCTCCCGCAAAAATATCTCATCCTTCAAGGGTGAAAGTTGTGAAAGCACATTTTTTTCTTTTAAGATCATGATTAAAACCCTTGATATTCCAGGTAGAAAAAAACATTACTGAATGATCCATATTAAACTGTTTTTATGTTTTAGGACTAATTTTCCAGGGTTAACATTGAGCAATGGGATCATTTCAAATTAAGACTGTTATCACCAATAACATATTTGTTCTCACTGGCCTTTGCTACAAGTAAACCAAACAATAAGAACTCAGAATAGTACAGTAGATGTAAAAAGAGAAAAAAAAAACAAAAACAAACAGAAATAATTTGCTCTTGCGCCATTCTCCCCCCTACTCCCCCACAACCCCCCTTTCCTGCCTCAAAAGAAGAGGCACAAATGAAACATTTCAAAGTCCAGTGAATGGTATAGACTTGAAAATATATCATATATGGGGGTTTTCTTGCACCTGTGGGTCAGCAGGCAAAGGATGCAAAACACTGAAGTGATTTCAAAGCATTCATAAGTAATTCTTATGAACACATAAAAATGGAACAAATTAAAACCGTTAGGTATTATCTATAATAATAAAAGGCAAAGCCCTCACTGACTGACTCACTCACTCACTGACTGACTGACTGACTCATCACTAATTCTCCAACTTCCCGTGTAGGTGGAAGGCTGAAATTTGGCAGGCTCATTCCTTACAGCTTACTTACAAAAGTTAGGCAGGTTTCATTTCGAAATTCAAAGCGTAATGGTCATAACTGGAACATATTTTTTGTCCATACACTGTAATGGAGGAGGCGGAGTCACGTATCGCGTCATCACGCCTCCTACGTAATCACGTGAACTAAAAACAAGGAAGAGATTTACAGCACGAGTCACACGCGGGAACGAAGGTAAATGACGTTAATTTTTGACTGTCTTTTAATACTGTGTGAGCATACATATTAACACATGTGCAATTAAACGTGTGCATTTACGGGGTGATTTCTCAGGCTTAAAAGCTCACCTTTTATCAAACGCGGGAACAAAGGTAACTGACGTTGTTCACTGTCTTTTAATACTGTGTAACCATACATATTAACACATGTGCAATTAAACGTGTGCATTTACGGGGTGATTTCTCAGGCTTAAAAGCTCACCTTTTACTAAAAAGGTAAATGCAAAACTATTTTCAATCAGTTTATTGAAACGCTCCCGTTAAGGATTGCAATAACATATTCGCGAGATAAAAGAACGAAGTAGGGGGAAATGGAGGAACAGCCGCAAACAGCGAAGAGCAAAAAATTAATTAAACAATTGAGAACGGAGCGAGTTAAGCATACAAGCATGTTCATAAGGGAAACAAAGCACGGTGTAAAACGTAAGTTTAAATTAAGTTTATAGAAACGCTCCCGCTGCGGATTGCAATAACATATTCGCGAGATAAAAGTTTAATGAGAAGACACGAGGTATAAACGAACCACACGCCGTGGCACAACGTTAGGGGCAACAGTTTCAACCATTCTATGATCTGCTTCTCGCAACTGAAAGACAGCACATGGCGGATGTTAGCCGACTTGCTGACCGCAACGTTAGGGGCTTCAACTATGGCGCTGACGCCACATCTCAGTGCCAACACTTTGCAGACTGTACTTAAAAGACACGCCCTCCTCACTGGACAGTTAAAAACACCAATCAAACTAACGATGACATCAAGTATTACCCAATTAAAAGTAGGAAAGGAGGCATCTTCATAAAATGCATGTGGGATGATTTGCATGAGACGCTGCTTTAAAAAAAAATGATTAAAAAAATACGGGATAAATCCCGTCCAGTATTGATTCAAAACGGGACGCGCAATTTATGTGAATGTATGTATGTATATATCTATGTCTATATATATATATGTAGATATGTACATTTGTATATGTATATATATGTTTATGTGGATGTGTATATACGTATGTATATGTACATATGTGTATATGTAGATATGTATATATATATGTATATATATGTTTATGTGTGTGTGTGTGCATATTATATATATAAAAGACAGCAACACTCATAACATATATATATAATATATGTATATATATATATATATAATATATGTGTATATATATATATATATATAATATATAAATATATATATATATATATAATATATGTGTATATGTATGTATATATATATATATATATATATATATATGACAGCAACACTCATAACAATGACAACACAATTACATTGACAATCATGTTACGTTATTTTTAAAATGTTTCCTTTACTTTTTCATAACCTCTTTAACACACTACTTCTCCGCTGCGAAGCGCGGGTATTTTGCTAGTAGTGAGATAAAACTACGGTACATTAGAATGATACATGATAAAGTACAGGGTACAGAGATATGTACCCAGGCTGTGTTATAGTTAAATGAGGATTATATTAGAGTTGAAAGCACCAAGTTATAGTAGTAAATAATAATGTAGAGTGGAAAAAGTTAAATTGCAAACATGAAATAAATGCCTAAAAAAACGATAAGTAAAATTACAAATCTCTGTATGATTTAAACCAAATATACTGTTAATATTAAAATCTAATGAACTACTAGGCTTTAATAAAATTTTCTTTTAAATTTACTTAGGATTGATCATTACGAAAGAATGATGTCTACTATTAACCAGAAATCTGTTTAAAAAAAAAAAAATTATTTTAAAAACACTGGGAATTCATCTTTTTAATTCTTCTTTTGGTTCTTCTGGAAACTGTAAATGTGGGTGTACTCATGAAAAATGGGAAAAATAGTCCATACATGATACCCACTGTACACAGGTGCAATCACAATAGAGAAGTCCAGAAAGATTTGAATTCTGCTGTTCTCAACGATCTGTTTGCTGTCACTTATTTGGAACAGCACATTTTCTTTTCCCAGATTTTGTCAAAACTAATGATGAAGATCCTTTGAGAACGTGTATCAGATTAAGATCTCTGCAGTTTCAATTTTCTTCAATGTTCTTCGATTGCATCATACATAATTAAGCAAAAAGTTCCAATAAGGATTTTTAAATATTTTTGTCCACTAACTCTTCTGGAAGCGCTTCTTTTTTTCTTCTCAGCCTGTTTTCAGAGTTTGCTGCTTTATTTTATGAAGAGTTTTCCATTTGCTTTTTAATGTAGCAGTTCTCCTTTCAGAAGTAGGTGCCACTTGCTGGTTCAATGAAGGCTGTCAGCATGTGTTTGCACTTCATCTAGGTGAACGCAAAGCTTGTTGATTCTTCTCTTTACTATATATATTTTACAGATTTAGTTTGAAGTGCTTACCTAGGCGCTCCATCTTATTCTTTATGCCCTAATTTATATTGTTTAAATCTATACCGCTTATACTCATTTCAAACTTTTATATAAGCCAAGAAGTTCTGGTTACAGAGAGAGAGAGATTCAGAGAGAGAGACAGAGACAGAGAGAGAAAGCCAAGCAAGCAGAAGGGATACTGTATATAGCATAGTGGATCATTGATTGGTACTGATACTTGAAACAAAATGTAAGATAATAAAAAGAGCAGATGTGTTGAGAATTTTGATTAAGGATCAATATGCTTTATTATTAGTTTTAGTGATCTTAGCTATGAAAAGCCTAGGCCTGGAGCAACTTTAAAAGGACACCATTTATTTTGTTAGGGAGTTCTTTTGCCTGTCTGTCCTTCTCACTTGCTTTGTTTTGAGTTTCTCTGAGTCAAGCTGTGAGCCAAGGTCATCATGCTCTCTGAGGAAGCAAGCAGGCAGATTTTGTTTTGAGAGTGTAGATGCAGAGCTTCTTACTGACAGAAAACTAAACAAACTGATTTCAGAGCCTTTGCCTGTGTGAGAAACTGCAAGCTCTCAAGCTAGCTCATAAACTATATTAAAAAACAATATATTACGATATTAGTTAGTTTGAGCACTATAGGGGCTTAAGAGTTGATTGTCGAAAGTTAGGGACTTTTTCCTGAACGTGTGCCTGTGACGTAAGCAGTAGCTTGGCCTCTGTCAGACCACTGTGCAGCTGCATGCCATGACATAACAGCGCTGCTGTCTGTGTTCATTGGCTTTTATATTAGCAGGCACATAAATATTTTAGATTAGCATTTAAGTTTATATGCCAGACTAATAATAATAAATAAAGTTACAGCTGAACACTTTAGTTAACTAAAAGAATCAATTGTTAAAGGCTTGTCTTTTTTCCTTCTTTCAAGAATGAAGCACTGTGTCAAGGCTATCTGCAGCTTGGCCCATATTAGTGAAGCTGCATGCTGCCACTTACTGGCACAATTGCCTATTATTTTAGCCTTACAGGATGCCAGTGCAACAAGCAATCACTTATTGAATTATTAATTAGGCAGTCCAGTTTTCATATATGGGTCCTTCTGATCTCAACTTAATTGTTAAGAATTGAATCATTAAGAATTGATTAACTGAAAGGCCACCGATCTTAACAGCTCAGGATTAGGCCGTGAGAATAAAGGGAGGGGTAATCAGGTGATGCTCACCTTTGGGTGGCACATCTGTCCTTTGAGCCCAAGTGGTTGTTATGAGAAGATGGATTGGGAAGTAGATTGTTATGGGGATGTCTATGGGCAAGGGTTGGAAAGATTGTTCTGGGGATGTATACTGGGGCAAGGTTATTGTTATGAGAAAGCCTGGAACACCAGGTGACTGTTTTGAGAAAAGGTGCTGAATGAGGCCATCATCATGAAGAAACCCTGTACAGTAGATGATGGGAAACTAATGTGAGTGGGGGTCATTTTGTGATAAAAACTGATAAAAACTGTAATATATTCAGGGCTCACCGAACACTCTGGGCTCACTTCATGAACTGAGACAGACTTTATGAGCTCTACAATTGTTTTCTATACTGTGCAATAAAGTCTAAATTCTGATGAAGTGTCTGCTCGTTTTTTATGAAGATTTCTCCACAACACCTGTAGCCATGACTAAGCCTTTTTTACAGTGTTTTAATTTGTTGTAAATTCTATAATTTTCCTCCATTGTGTTATTGTTCCTCATTTGTGCAATTAGAGTCTTCACATGTAAAATAAAGTGCCCTATATATTCATTCTGGTTGTCTCAGTTCTGCGCTGAGTCAATAGTTTCACAATTGTTTTTGTGTACTTTCTGGAATTGGGGATTTTGTTTTTGGATTTTGTTATTTTAAGTGCATTTTCTTCTGATTGTTTGGTTAGTGGACTTTTGCTCAATTTTTGGAATATGACTACTGGTTTATAGACTTGTCTTTGTTAATCTTTGAGCCGGTCTCTGTGATTTTGACATCTTTTGTTCAAGATTTTTTTTTCCTAATAATATCTTTACTTCCATTCTGGCCTGTGAAAGCTGCAAAGCCTTATTCTCATATAATGCTTAAACCTTAGTTTTTAAATTGAAACCTTTCTGGAGTTTTATAGGTTGACATAATTATAACAGTACAAGGGTAATATAGAGTAATTGTAGTATTTTCATTTCAAACACTTTTTTGTGTTTATGCAAATGTTAGTAGGTGTAAAGGTTTGTTTGTAATTTAAAGTTTGAACAGAAAAGCACTGATTGCCATCATTTGCCATTAGAGGTGAAATTTCCAATTTTGGACATAATAACTGTTTCATATGTTTTTTCATATAAATTCACAGTCTGGTAAAACATGTTTTTATATTTTTATATAGTGACAGCTTCCACCCTTTCTTCAGCCTTACGACTACTTCAAGATGACAGCCGTTGCAGTCAAGGATTCAACCAATGTCAGTCTAATCTGCCAGCTCCTGGATTATACACAGTTTGTAAAATGGCCATTTCCCATTGGCTTTGTGTGCTTCCACGAAAATGTCAATGAGACAGGTACTTCTCTGGGTATTTCACCACATTCCTATTTATCTTTCCTCAGCTCACACACTTTTATTATAATTACAAACTGGTGATCTGCCTACATTTTTACTGATTCACTCTGCTCTTAATAATGATGAGGACTAGTAATGTTTTTGTGAGTTATTTGTGGACTTTGTCCTTGTGTTGTTATTTAATTTGTTTTGTGTAACGTTGCAAATAACCTCTGTTTTGCTAAGGGTTTAATTGGTCGATTGTTACTTGATTAATTAGGAGTTTTAAAAATGTACTATTTGTGAAAAAGCGCAAGCATTTTATTCAAAATGCAAAAAAAAGAAATTTATTCCTTGCACTGTACTGTCATTCATAACATTAGTATAATTATGTTCTAAAATTACATTTTCTAAAAAAATGAATAGCAATAAATCTGGTTACATCTAATTAAGTCCATCTTATCACTTTCCACGAATATTATATAGAATGTATGGTTTGTTTCCACTAGATGGGAGCAAAGACTGCAAGATGAAATGAGTCACAGGCGCTGTCATAGAAAGAACCACTCTACAAAGGACATTTTGCTTTCTTTTGATGGGAAATGTTGAATTGCCATAAGAAACAGAAGAAAGTGACATTGATATAAATCAGAGACAAACTTTCTTTTCTCCAATGTGTTTTCTTTTCAGGTGCTCACTGTTTTGTTCTCATACTGTTAAACCTATTTTTACAGATCTTGAAAAACACTGGGATGCAATTATCTAACTGCTCCACAAAACTTATTCTCACCTGGACAAAGGTGGCAGCACTGTGGATTATGTTTTTAATTTTTCTCCAGCACCTTCAGTACTATCCATCCATCCCTGTTAAGGGGTAAACTCAGAGATATGTATGTGGATGAGCCTATGGTGTAGTGGATAATAGACTATATGACCAGCAGACTGCAGTTTGAGACTCAAGGACTGTATCTCTGATATGGAACAACACTGGAGCAGCACAAGGAACAGTCCTCTCTCCTTTTCTCTGTTCACCTCCAACTATAAATATAATACCAGGTCACGTCATTTACAGAGGTCCTCAGATGATTCTGCACTTATGAGATGTATTGAAAAAGGGGATGAGTATGACTGAAGGAATCAGGTGGAGAACTTTGTTTCTTGGTGGAGAAAAAATTGTTTACAACTTAACATCAAGAAAACTGAAAATTGGTTATTGACTTTTGGTGCAGTAAAGAGCTTCTATGTCTGGTCACTATTCAAGGACTGGATGTAGAGGTGGTGCACTCCTACAAGTACTTGGGGGGGTCCACATCAATAACTGGGTGGACTGTTGTCATAACACAGAGGAACTATGAAAGAAAGGGCAGAGCAGGCTCTCCTTTCTTAGGAGAATGTGCTTTTTTAATATGGGTAGCGACATCCTTCACATCTTCTACAACTCTGTGATTTCCAGTGATATTTTCTATGCTGTGGTGTGCTGGGCAAGTAACATTATTTCAGGAGAGGCCCACTGAATCAAAAAACTACTGAAAAAGGCAGACTCAGTAATTGAAGACATTCTGGATCCCCTAGAGACAGTAGTAAAGGAAAGAATGAAAACAAACCTAAGTGCCATTATGAACAATGTCACAAATCCTCTCCCTGACCTGCTAAAACTGAGTACTTTCTGACAAATTATTCAGTAGAAGTGTGTCACGGAACTCTGCTGGGGGTCCTTTATACCAACAGCAATACATCTGTATAATGCCTCACTGTGACTGTAATAACCAAGTCAGATGTTTTTTCTCTTTTTTCACATTTTCTTTCTTTTTAGTCATTGTGGTATGTATTGGGACCATTATCTATCTATCTATCTATCTATCTATCTATCTATCTATCTATCTATCTATCTATCTATCTATCTATCTATCTATCTATCTATCTATCTATCTATCTATCTATCTATCTATCTATCTATCTATTGGTTTTTAACCTTCTTCCCCTTTTAAGTCCTCCTTATCCTCCATTTCTCAGAATATGATTTACAATACTCTTACAATACTCTTGGTCAATAATGTGATGTATGTAAGACACAACAATGTAACTAATATGTTGCAGAGAGGTTGGATAATTAAACCCAGACTTGTGACACTGCTAAAGTAGAACAATAGGTATGGTTCCCCTTAGTACTATTATAGTAATGACAAAAAGTATCAACGTTAATAAACTGTAAAGCACATAATTACAATGAGTATAACAATGCATTATTTAGTAAGGATATTACATTACAAAGAGGTTACTGTCATTTTGAAATGGATATTAAAAAGGCAATAACACAACCTGCTTACGAAACTGGGAAATACATTTACCATTATCTGAGACTTAATATCATTTGGGAAACTGTATTAATCAATAAACATGAAGTTACACTTGATCAATTTGACTGGGTTATTTAAGTACAAGAATTTTTTTATTTAGGTGCATTTACATTTGAATATGTTTTGATTCATGCCAATCAGCATACAGATAAATGGTATATTCTAGTAATACCACTTATGTCATTAAACATTTTGTAAAGTTCAAAATTACTTGAACAAATTGAAAGTCTTGGGGAGACACCCGATTCAAAGAAATAAAACTTCTTATATGTAAACTGTTATAAGAGAACAAAATCTAAAGTTAAATGTTATATATGACCTGATTTTCTAATTTAGATGTGCTGGTAGAAATGTCACAATGTCCTAGTTAAACAGGCAGGCAGCTTCAAGTATATTTATCTCTTACAATTCCTCCTTTTTATTCTCTTAGAACAACTAACTAATCTAAATGTTTAACTATTTTTTAAACATCATAATAAATGCAAATAGATTTATCCTGACTTAATTTTGAAGTATTTCATTAAATACAGTTTTAGAAATACTACTGTGATCATAGTTAAAGAACAGTGGTTTGATATCAAAGGGAGTACTTTAGTCAGGAATCAGGCTTTATATTTTGAACTTGTGAATATTTGTTGCCCTTTTTTTAAACATATTCTCTTGTGTTGTTTGTAGTATGTATTACATTACCTTTTGAGCTGGAGCCTGTCCCAGCAAACATCAGTCACAAGGCAGGAACAACACCTGGACAAAAGCCAGCCCACTGCAGCGCGAACTTATACACACACTAGGGCCAAAAATCGATATTTGAGCATCAGTAGCCTTTTTGAGAATACTCGATACCACTTTGTTTATACTAGGTGTTTTGGCACATTTTCTGCCTGATGCCCTATGCTTGCTGATATAAGCTCCAGCTATATATACAAATATTTATGGTAAATATACATGCATCCAGTGCCTATAAAAATATTCACCCTCTTGGACGTTTTCACATTATATTGCTATACCACATTGAATCACAAGAGGATTTAATTTGGCTTTGATGAACAGAAAAAAAGACTCTAATGTCAAAGTGAAAAACAGATCTCAACAAAGTGATCTAAATTAATTATAAATGTAAAACACAAAGTAATTGACTGCATACATATTTGCCTCCTTTAAGGCAGTACTTAGTAGATACACTTTTGGCATCTATGACAGCCTTGAGTCTGTGTATACAGATCTCTATCAGCTTCGTACATCTGTGCAAAGCTGCTCAAATTCTGCCACGATAAATGGGGATTCTGAGTGAACAGCCTTTTTTAGGTTCAGCCGCAATTTATCAGATGGACTGAGAACTGGACTCTGATCCAGACACTCCAGGACATTACCGTTGCTGTTTTTAAGCCATTTTATGTTGTCTTTATGCTTGGGATCATTATCTTGCTGAAAATACTGTAAATCTTCTCCCAAGACCCAGGTTTCATGCAGACTGCATCAGGTTTTTCCTACAGGATTTCCCTGTTTTTTGATCCATTCATTTTACCCTCACAAGCCTTCCAGGACCTGCTGTATAGAAAGATTCCCACAGCATGATGCTGCCACCAACATGCTTCATGGGGGTATAATATGTTTTTGATAATGTTTGGAGTTTAGTCTGGTGGCAAAAGGGTTCAATTTTGGTCTCATCATCCAGCTGACTTCAGAGAGTCGTGTGCTTTTTTTAAACAATGCCTTTCTCTATGTCACTTTTTCTTAAAGCAGTGACTGGTGATGAACCTGGAAAACAAATGATGCATCCAATGTCTCTCCAATGTTTCTCAGTGTAGCTTGTAACTCCTTCAGAGTTCTCACAGGTCTCTTGGTGGCCTCTCTCACTAAATCTTCTTGTACAATCACACACTTTTTGTGGGTATCCTGCTCTAGACAGATTTACAGCTATGCCATACTCCATTCCATTTCGTTATGATTAATTTAACAGGATTCCAAGGGAAATTCGGTGACTTGGATACTTTCCTGCAACAGTTCTCTGACTTGCATCATCCACCTTTTCCCAGCGTTAAATTTGACCCTCCAGATAAGGTGTATTTATACTATAATACATTATTGAAGTTATTGTCTGGTTTTTTTTTTTTTTTTATTACTCTTTAATTTAATATTTTTGCTGCTGGAATATGTGAATTTCCCCCTGGGATTAATAAAGTATCTATCTATCTATCTATCTATAATCAATTGAAACCCCTTGACTACAGACAGGTAATCTCTATTTAAATAAATACGTGATGTCTAAAACCGACTGGCTGCACCAGTGATGATTTAGGAGTGTCATATTAAAGAAGTTGAATACATATGATATTAAAGAGTATTTTTCTGTTGATTCGTGTCAAAAAGCCAAATGAAATCTACTGTGACTTAATGTTGTATAATAAAATATGAAAACTTTGAAGGGAATGAATAATTTTTATTGGCGTTGTGTATGTATATGTGTATATAACTGTGTCCACATAGGTACCATTCTATCCAGATGGCGATGGTCATTAACAGACAAGTTGATCTCTAATCGAGAAGACTGCAAGACATTATTATCTCCTGATACTTTATGTGCATTTTCTTCATCGGTTGTTCCCATGTGCCTTTTACAAGAATCCAGTAGTGCAAACCTGATGCAAGGTTCACCCCAATTGAATCTGAGTAAACAATTGTAAACACTCTGTGATGGGAGTTCACATGCAACATTTGGAACACTGATAAAGTGTAGACAATGCATGTCACTAAGTAAAATACTAGAAAATGTGATAAAAAAACTGACAAAAACTGAGAGAAATTATACAACAGATGGCAGGTTAGCCAAGAATTAATCTCAAAACCAGTAACGATTCAAGCACAATTACAAAAAAAGCCAAAGGAAAGTTTTATACTGTATTCAGAATAATATGAGCAAATATTTATGATCAGACATTTGGCTTTTATTATTAATATATTTGATATACATGTGAAGCTGTTTAGACGTCATCTGGCAATTATTGGTGGTAGTAGTTTTTTTTCAGTATTACTGTTTATATACATTGCTCTCGGTGTAGTGTGTTATTGAATAATCCGGTAAACACTAACAATTGTGGACAGGAATTAGTTAATCTTCCTTTCACACGTTTATCTCCAATCCTCCCAGAAGTACGTATGCAGCCAATGGCATGCCGCCAAGCACGTGAAAATGGACCAATCCCTGCGCGGCGGGACTTTCTGATGCAACAAGGTTGCAATCTGAGCCGAGACGCATCTCCTTTCAAGCGAAAGGTCGGAAAATGTCCTTCCACACACGAAGATAGTCCACAGTACCGTACAGTGTTACGCAGGAATGATTGTTATATTATTTTATCCTAGTCCTATGCATTTTTTGTTTTAAAAGATATAACCTATAGCATCAGTTTTGTTTTTGATTACTCTGCATATCCAAGCTTCCACTGACATTCCATTTTAAACACAAAAGCGAAAGGGCGACTGTACTAGACGTTTCAACTATTGCGTTTTGCACATGGTTATGATCATCACATGTAACAAGAATAGGTGTACATTACAGTCCACTTAACTGACTTAGCGGGAAAAGATGGTCCAAAGTGCGAAACAAACTTTGTTTTGTATGTACGTTCAGTATTTTAACTTGCTAAACCAAGTTCAGCTTTTAAATCGGCCACAGGTGTTTTGCTTGTAGACTAAGCGGCTCAGCGGAAGGATCTCTTCTAAAGTTGCGTCCCGAGTGACGCGTTCGTTGCTAGGCGTGTAGTTGAAAGTGGTTTTTCTTGTCGAAGTCACTGTCAGCGTGAGAAAAAAAAAAAAAAAACCAAACACGCACAAAGAGAAAAAAAGAGGACGAGATAGTGCTGTACTTCACTTTCCATGAAGACAACAAACCAGATGAAAATGGCTCTCTAACTTTAAAGCTCACTCCCCACCGAAAACCGTGCTTTGCATTTGCAACGCACTCACTGCCAACTACCAAGAAAATCCGCAACTATGGAGTAAGTTAACGTTGAGAAATTTGCGCGAAGAAAGTTTACAACTTGATTAAGACGCGACAAGGAAACTTTTTCTTGTCTTGTTAGTGTTGTAATGAGGTTGTGTGATTTTTGACACGTTTACGGTGCCATAATCCGTGCAAGTTTGCGCTGAATAGGTGATCGTTGAAAAGTTGTTAAAAGAAAGTTAGCCAGACCGCCTAACGTGTGTGTGTGTGTGTGTGTGTGTGTGTGTGTGTGTGTGTGTGTGTGTGTGAGAGAGAGAGATTTGTTTGCTCGAACTTTTACTGTTGGTAAAAGAGACTTTGACAGCAATAAAGAAAACCAAATGTGTAGCTGTAAGCATGTTAATTTTTTAAGCTAGATGAATTTGACTTGGAAGTGTTTGTTTAACAAATCATTTTAAGGTCATTTTAAGATGGATATTATGATTGTGAAGTATTCGTTCCTCGCGTCTATTTTTCCCCATGCAAGTTTCTGTCGTCTACATATAAAGAGAAACTGACCGGAAGACACTCATGTGATCGCTCGTTCCTGGGTTCAGTCACAGTCGTCCAGATTCACTTATAAAACGAACGCAGTATTTCGTGCTTTCGCCTTTTTCGCGGCGAATGACCTCAATGTGGAAATGTGAGTTCGTCTTTGTTTAATTCGTATCTGCGGATGGGCATCGTCGGCTAAATGAATGCTAGTAAAACTGAAAAAGCAACAGGACCATGAAAACTCCGAAAACCAAGACAAGGAAGCAGTATAGTGTAGAAAATGTTCGGCACTGTTTATTTTCGGTGTGGGATTAGTTAATGCGAGAACTGTCATGCCTCATACTAAGTAGTGTAGAAGAATGCGAGTCTGCATATATTAATATAACGTTTGACTACAGTTAAACTGCATATAGTCGTGATAATAAAGTTCTGCTGTGGCAAGTAGTGAATTTTGTGTTGGCGCATTACATTTTATATGTGGGGATGAATCTGTTCATATATATCGAATTTAAATTTTTATATATAATTAACAGATTCATCCCCACACACACATTATATTATATAATTCGAGATCAGTACAGTATAATAAAAAAATATTTAAATTGGACTTGGATATTATAACAAACTCTACACTGAGGTACTTTGCAGTGTACTTTCTCACTAATCTGTTAAATTAGCATTTAACTTTGTAGATATTAAAGAAGACAAAATGCTTTATTCAGAAATGCGACTTTATTTATTTACATATAAATGATATCATTTTTACAAGTGTACATTTAATGAACACTGATTGTCGTCAATTTCTTAAATGGAGGGTCACATCAGGAAACAGTGTTTTGTGTGTGTATGTATTCCGTGGAATCTCTCCTAGTAACTGGAAGAATTTTTGTTTTTAATTTAATATTTGATCATTTACTGAGGGGCGAGTGTAGGTGAGAGTCTAGGCTTACTGCTATGACATGAAATTGGTATTTATTTATATGTGTATTGAGCCACCAATAAAAGCTACAGTGTATGCTTGAAGGCAACCAATTTAAATATGAAGTCACTTTTTTGCCTCTGTTCAATTTAAAAAAAAATTCTTTATTATATCAATATTTTTAACACTTTTATAACACTATTTTCAACCAGGTTTTCTAGCTTATTTATTTACAATAGTAAAATCCATCATATTTAACAAGTCTTTATTTTACTGTTTAATGCCAAAATGTTTTTTAGAGAGGAGGCATGTGGCCTGCTGGTACAGTTTATAAAGCAGAACTTGTAGTCTTGTGTATTGCTGATATTTTCAGTCATGATTTACTTTTGCATTTGAAGTGCTATGTAATAAAATTTTGATTATAAAATTGGAGGATCAAAATGTAATGTGTGATATGACACCAGGGTTTTATGCATTGATAACTGACAATTTCATTGCTTCGTTCCATGTCAGACTCAACTTTTTCATGTTAATATTTTGACTTTAACTTTGGAGTTCAGCATCTTGATACAGCTTTTTTGGTACACGGTGGAGAATATTTCACCACAGGCAATTTCCTTAATATGCAACTTGTGTGTGATATGTATTAACTTGTTACAAGAATATTCCAGTTATAGGCTTTGTATGGATTCTAAATGTGGTGGGGTGTGGACAAATATTAGAAAAAATAGAGTAAAGGTAATTCACACATACAGACTTGGTATTGTATTTGGGTGGCTTGGACCTCAGTTCGTATTTTCTGGGCAGAAGAGGTACAGCTGCAATGCAGGTGGCAGTAATTTACTTTAAATGGTGGGCCACCACTGTTGAGTCTATGGCATGGAAACGCAACATTTGCCCACTATATTGTGTCTGGCAGCTAATGCAAATGCATGACTGTATGATTGCGTCATACCTACATTGCACATCTCAAACACTAAAACATTTATTGTTCATTGTCCCATAGTCCCAGAAAATCACATGTGAGCAAATTTAAATTTCAGTTCTGTAAACAGCATGTTTAACACCATCTCACATTACAGAATTTCAGGCATCATCTTTCTATCCATTATCAAGGCTGCTAAATTTAGTTCTGGCTCTTGGTGGCAGGAGCCCATCAAGTGGATCAGCTCTGGATTAGATGAAAGCCATCTTTAGAATATGGGAGAAAAAGTGAACAGAATAGAACAAACTGTCCAGATACTTGGGGGGGAAAAATGTACACTAATTTCAGAGAGCATTTGGTTAAAGACTTCTACACTCTAGCCAACAGTAGTATAACAAAATGTCTGATTATATATAATTTTCCTGAAAGTAAGTTAAAAGGATAAAAATACATATTTTGGCTCCCCTGTACTCCCATTCTTAAGAATACATATGCAGCCAAATTTAATATATCCTGATTGTGTAAGAGAAAATAAAGGTGTCTGTAAAATATAGAGCAATAATATCGAGAGACGGTGACACCTAACATTATATAAAAGCAGCTCCTTACTATCCCATACTAATACACTTTTGTTATGTTTTTGTACTGGGAAATTTGGCTGTCCCAAATTTAACCCGGGCTTAAACTGAAACATAAATGTCAAGTTGGACTGAACATAGATCTATTAATGCCTCATGTCAGAATCCTATATTGGTTGTTTAAATTAATTATCTGAGGTTCCACATAAACTGAAAAGGAAGCTGTATTTCAGCCAGCTGTACTTTCATTAATAGTAAGTGTACCAAAAAAATTAGGATAAAATTAACAGTGAACATGCAATATATACTAAAACACCAAGGACTTATACATCTGTTTTTCAATTTTTCATAAGAACACAAAAACTTTTTTTTTTTTTTTTTTTTTTGGCACTATGTCAAACTTGGTCTCATATGTAGAAGTGTAACATTAGCTGCACTTTATGAAAAAGGTGGTTTACCTTTATAGGATAATGTGTTTTGTACTTTTAGCAATGTTTCGGTGAACTGCACAGCACTCATTACAATAAATTCTATTTTCACAGATGTTTGGCCTAAACTAAAACAACTTTCTGACCCTGATCACTTGAACATATATCTTCATACTCACAATCTTAAACATGTATACAAAATCGCCTTGGCTACTTACTGCTGCTAAAACTATGTGGCTACCAGGCTCCCAGATGACAGCTTCAGCTGAAATCGGTTTTGCCCCATTTGTTGAAGAGAATATTATCCAATCTGACATTCATGTATGACAGTAACTGCAGTCTGTGTCAACAGTGTCCCTTATATGCAGTCATTTAACCTTTTTCTTATTCCAGTACAGGGTTGTGAGTGAGCCAGATTCTGCTCCTTTAACATTTTACCATTCATGGGGAACACTCCTTAACATGTTAGTTGCGGCAGGCTAATTAAGAACTACCAGGCTACGTAGAATAAAATTAGTATGCAGAGGAAACCCACATAGACTTCTAAAGAGTGTTCAAGACGGCACAGGAGACATGATTTGAAATCATTACATTTCAGTATTTTCTTTTTTATTTTAATAAATGCTGAAGGGGATTGCACCCACTAAATCACAATTGCGTTTACAACTACTGACAGGCCAGGACCCTACCTGTGACACTTAGTTCCTCGGGGAAATGCTGCATTAGAGCATAAGGGTGGAGTAAGGTCTGTAGAGGTAATCTTTGGAAGAAAAATTAGGAAAACTGGAGAGACACCAGTTTTCTGAGCTTATTAACAATGTAGTGTATTTGTATCTTTTAAAATATTTCTATAACTATGTTGAATGTTGTATTTCTAATGTGTGCAACACAAAAAGCAAATTGTCCACTATGCTTATGTTGCTTGATAACTGTAGACCACTCTCCCTTCCTGAAGTGCATTCTGGTACCAGATTCAGAAGTAGACCAAGTTCAATCACAAACTATTTCTATTTAGACTTTTTTGCATTTACAGGAATGTCCCTTTAATTTTTTTTTGTTTTAAACACAAAATATATATTAAACAAATGAAACAAAATAAATGTGTTGATGAAAAAACTTTTATTTCAGTTACTCTTGTGCTACTTGTACACCTGATTTATAGTTGTACTATGTGAATATGGGGCGGCACAGTGGTAGCGCTGCTGCCTCGCAGTAAGAAGACCAGGGTTCATGTCCTGGGTCCTCCCTTTGCATGTTCTCCCCATGTCTGGGTGAATTTCCTCCAGGTGCTCAGGCTTCCTCCCACTGTCCAAAGACGTGCAGGCTAAGTGAATTGGAAACGCCAAATTGGCCTTAGTGTGTGGGAATGTGCGTGTGCATGTTTGCCCTGTGATGGACCCTCTCCAGGGTTTGCTTCTGCCTTCAGTCCTATGCTAGCAGAGATATCCAGCCCATATCCACATCTTGACTCTGGTCAGGATTATGTAGGTTAGAGAATGAAGTGGCATGACAATGTGATTGTTGCTGCAAATAAGCAATGTTTTAAATTGAAAGTGTAGGATTAGCTACATAGTTAAGGGTAGAGTACAGATGTATTGTGATGGCATGGAGTAAAAAATAGCTCTAAACAGCTCTAAACTAATAAGGGGAAAATACAATTTTTTTTCCCCCTCCTCTTGTGGAGGAAAATGAAACTATCTTCCTACGTTTGAATAGTGTGCACATTTTCCTGTTCTTTATTTTTTTCTCTAGGTACTCCAGTTTTCATCCCACACCTATGTAGTAGACACTTTTACATTATAGTTAGAGCATGTTTTGCTGAGGTATACCTAGCCTTTACAGATTATGTATAAATGAGCATTGATTTTGTGACTTTTCATAACAATATTGTTACAGTTCATGAAGAATTGTATCATAAAGTTAGTATTTGTTGGCATAAAGTAGCATCCTCCTGATCCTATTTCTGTAGGACAACATTGTGTTTGTTTTGCAAACCATGCTGGTTATGTAAACTCTGAGACAGAATACCATCTCGAGTATCCAGGGGGGCTAGTCTTGCCTCGTGTTGCACCTTCATAAAAAGTGAATTTGCCAGAAGGCGAAGAAGCAAAAATCATATAGCATTTGGCTGAAAATGTAATTTGTTTTGCATCTCTCCTACTGAAGCAAATTTAAATGTGTGTTTGAATTCTTAGACAACACAAAGTTCAAGGATGTATTTTGCAAAAAAAAGAAAATGATATAGATAAGAAACACTAGTCAGTTTCAGTCTTTAAACTTGGGTAGTTGGATGTAATTGGGTATATACTTATTATAAAGTGTAATTAACATTCATTAAAGATAAGTGATAAGTAAGCATTTACGTTTGCAGAGAAGATTATAGAAACACATTTATTAGTTGGATAAATAAATTTTCTTTCTTCTCTTTAATAGGTCTCACAATGCTTCCCGCACGCTGTGCTACAAGGCTCAGGTTACTGGCACCAGCACAAAATCCTTTTTTGGTTTTCTGAATCGGACAGAAAGAAATAATGGCAAAGTCATCAATGTGGAAAATTGGTGCATCCATCTGCCAGATGGATGTGCAGCCCCACTCTCTTCCACAGGGTAACTTGAGTCAGCTGCTGGGGAGGAGAGGAGAGGAACTATCTGAGAATCAGCACTTGATTGGTAAGTGTGCAAATAATGATTTTCATTTACATGACACCATTTGTTCTACACTGTGTTCGGACCAAAAATAAAAAGAGGTTTAAAACAAATTTCTTTTTGATTCTATAGGTGATGGTCTCAGTGATTGGATGACAGAAAAAGTGGATTTCTCTTCATACCTCTCTCCTCCTTCACAGTCATCTTCTCCCTCTGACCACTCCTCACTTCCCCCTTCTCCTCCCCAGCATGAGCTTCCTGTCCCATCTGATCTTGAAGTCATGACCTCCCTGCTGCAGGAAGAGCTTGCCCAGCTAGAAGATTATTTTCTGTCAGAATCTGATAAAGTAGACAAATTAGAAAAAGCAGACAAATCAGTTCTGCAATCTACTCCTCAACTGTACTGTCAGCTTCCCTATACCTCATACCACTCTGGCCATGCTGAAACAAGTCCTCTTCTTGTGACATTGTCTACAGGAGAGCTTGACCTGTTGAGCTTTTGTGGTGGCCCAGTTGGCCGCACCAAGGCTCCTAGACCATCCCCTTACAGCTGCAGCTGTGCAACAAATATTCATGATCGTAAAAGGTCTCTGAGTGATGCAAGACTGGATGAGGATTTGGAGACGGTAAGCTGGAGTATTAAACGAAATGTTGCAGTTGGTGCAGATGCATCAGTTGATTACTACAGCTTTTCTGGCGATGACAATAAATCATTAGGTGGTGAGTTTTGCATTGGCAACAAGCAAGCATTGTTGAAGGATGATGGAAATTGTTACAAAGAAGCAGTTAGCGGAGTTGGAAAAACAATAGACTACTATCTTGTTAGTGCATTGGGCAGTGAAGAAATAGAATCTGTTAATAGTAATGAGGTGATAGAAATTGTTGCACTTAATAGTATAAGTAGAGAAAAAGAGAAAGAACTCTCTTTTTTTAATGCATCACAAGCCAGAGAGACCTACAACTATTTGGAGTCTGCTAATGAGGCTACAAGTGTAGAAAATTACAAGTCTGAAAAATCCCGTGGTAGCTATTACTACACAAGCTATTCAAAGCAACACGGTTCAGACTGTGTCCTGGATGCAGAGGTACGTGCAGGTGAATGCAGTAGCCTAAGAAAAGAGAGGGCCAGTGATGGAGACAGGGTGACACAGGAAGCTGATTTCAGTCATGGAGTACAAAAGGAAGTTCCTGTTAGTACTGCAGCTAGTGGAGCAAAGTTTGGAGAAAGAAAGCAGAAAAAAAGGGATCAGAACAAGACTGCCGCACACAGGTGAGAGATTATCTAAAAAAAAAAAAAAAAAAAACCTAAAAAAATGTTTAACTGTAAAACTGCTAATGTCATTAGGTAACATTTCACTTTCTCACATGAGTGTTTGCTGCTATCAGCTTGTTCTATGTAATTATAAGGTCAAAAGAGAGACCACTAAATAAATATTACTGTGCTGCAGTTTTGTGAAATGGGATAAGAATGTTAAGTAAAAGTGTTGTCATTTTACTTTTTCTGCAAATAGGGTAGCAAAACATGAACATGTGGCAAATACTCTGTCATTTGCAGTATTTATATATATACACACACACACACACATATATACACCTACAGTATATACCAGTAATGGCTCACTGCACAATAACGTGCAATGAATACACTTGATTTGAGCATTCATAGTTTTCATGCTCTTTCTCTACATTTAGCAGTCGTTTGATCAGAGGTTGATGCGCTTCCTGAACAGCTCTTTTTATCCAACCTAGTGGCCTGCTTCTTCTCTTTTTTTTTCGTCAGCATCATTACACTTTAAAACTGATGAAGCCAGTGTTTGTGTTGCAAGTACTTAGTACGTTTTCTTTAATTTTTCACTTAAGCTGGCACTTAAGTCTTCAATCTGCCTCCAGAATGATTTAAGATATGAAGAGGTAGTGGAAGTGACGGCGAAGGTGGTAGGGATGAGAACAGCGCCCGTACACATGCGCCGCAGGCCACCCTGCTGCCGAGAGTCGATTCTACAATGAGGTCATTCATCACCGCGGGCGTGGATAGTAGACGTCATGTAGTATATGTGTACCAAATTTCAGGTCAATAGGTCAAACGGTTTGGGGGCTACAGGGGATATAAAATCCTGGACAGACAAACGGACAGCCAAGGTAACGTATTTATATAAGAAGATAAAATATATACATACATACATATGATATACTGTATTTGTGACTTTTTTTTTTTTTTAAGTTGATCAGTCAATCCAGTTCTCTTAGCAAAAATCTGCCTGTAGGGTTTTGGATTCATTTGGTCTCTAAGAGCCATGTGTCTTGTAAATGATGAAAAGGGCCTTATTTCTTAATCTAGGTAGTTTTGACTTTCATGTTTTATTTGTAATTCTATAACTGACATTGTGGGGAATGTCTGTTAAGCACAGTGAGAAAGTGTTGGGAAGTTAACGATGGGGCACCATGACGCTTAGGGGGTCTTTTGCTATAAGAACCCTTTTGGCTTAATAACCTAAGAAGCAACCAAGTAAAAGTAGTCACTTAGGGAAATCTCCTATTTTGACAGGAAAATACATTTGCTATATATATGTATAAAATATATATTTTTATCGTTGCAATATTTTTCCTGTTTTTCAGGAATTGTGGTTATATTCTTGAATCTTAAGTCATGGGAGAGCATTAGTCAATTTTGGATAAATATGGAATAATTTAGCCCATGATAGTGTTCAGTCAGAAGACCATTGTCCACCTCACTCGCAAGTTCAGTGCTGCTTACATTAAAACAGTTAGGTTCTTTGAAGTTTTCAAAATTGAGCCTTATAGCAAATTGAGGTGAGATGTCAGACATTGCAAGAACTTCCCATTTGCACAAAATAATATATTTTTTTCCTCCTTTCTTTGCTCTGCCAGGTATCGACAGCGAAAGCGAGCTGAACTGGATAGCCTTGAGGACGAACTGCGAGGCCTGGAAGGAAAAAATAGAGAGCTTCGAGATAAAGCAGATTCTGTCGAGAGAGAAATCCAGTATGTGAAAGATCTTCTCATTGAAGTTTACAAAGCACGTAGTCAGAGAATTAAACATGAGACAAATGCATAAAACAAATATTCAGTAGCAAAATAAATGATGTGTTTTTAAAGTCTACCTTTTAGCTGAGGGCCATTTTAGGTTCTGTGCATACATGGCAATACTGAGCACACCTGTATATAAAGCAGAACAATCCTGTCAAATTAGAAAGACATCCTTTTAAATATCTAAGAAAAGCTTGGGCCATTTAATATTATCCAAGTGTTGTGTGTGTGTTGTTATATATATTATAGTACTTTAAATGTGTTATTGTCAATTGTGAAAATGTGATGTTTTTGGCCATTTGAAATTACTAAATAAAATGAGTACCTGTGTATGTTTTACTATGAAATAATAAAGAATTCAAAATAAAATAAAAGTGGATATTTTATAGCAGTGTCCTTCCATATTGTTACCTGTTCTAAACAAAAATGATTAATCCAGTTAATTTATGCACATTTTCAACCACATATTGTTAGCCTTTTTTCTCAGGGTGTGAGCTTTAGGTGTGTCAGTATTTCTCTTCTTGGCCGCATAGGAGATTATAACTTGTACATATAAATTGAGAATAGAAATTCATTTATTAATTTTAGAAGTAGTTACGTATCAAATCTTTTTATTCAATTGTATTCTTTTACTTAATTGTGCATAAGCTTACAGTGTAGAATCGATATACTTGTGTAATTTGCATAGCATTGTGGGGAAAGCTTTGTTAAAAAGTGATTATCTGTTGAAGGTTAGTCCTTAAATTTTTCAGTTCATTGGACTATACCGTAATTTTTAATTTTGCATAGGTTAGGGAGAAATTTAAAAAAAAAAATCTACCTTTATAAATGTGAAGATGTATTATGCAGCCTTCTCATGGTTTGGGAACTACTGTAAAAGGTCAATGCAAAATCAAGACTTGTGAAAATTATGCATCAAAATTATGTGTTTGATTTCTGTCATTTTGTAAAGGACTTTTCTTGTAGTGCCTCCCAATAGGAACATTTGATTTTTGTTGCCTTCCATGAGCAGCAAAATATATGATAAAGCAAAGTGCAATAAATGACAAATTATTACCTTTCCTTTGGTAGTATCTGTTAGAAATGTGTATTGTAAAGTGTCATTAAACAGTAGGGAGCAGCTGATCAGGCTGTCGGTTACACATCTCTGAGGAGAGCACTACACATCAGTGAATTTTGTTTCTCCTATAGTATATTATGGTATACTTATTTTGTAGAAAGATTTTAGTCCTCCCAGAATCTTATTTCCCCCCCACCCCCCTCATGATTAAATCTATTTGCAGGAGAACAGTATCTTGAGCAGACTTGTTTTCACTTCACTAGAAACCCATCCCAAACTTCTATTTGTCCAACAAGACTAACAGGTCAAGCTGCTTTTGCTTGTCAAAATTTAGGAAGTGCAGTGCTAGGCAAAGCCCATTTAAGGTGAGGCAGACCTCGCTGCAAGCCAACAGACATGCGTTTATTCAAGATGAAGTCCAGGTGAATTTCAAAGGACCTATACTTAAAAGTGATGATAATATCAAGTTTCATCCAACGTAGTTTTTAAACTGAAATGAACCTGACGTCATGTCTTCCTACTTTATATCGAGCCGATTTTTTTTTTTTTCCAAATGGCTATAGATGCAAGAGAGTAGATGACATGTATTGCATTGTTCCAGAGATAATCATGCGAAGTCTGCTTGCTCTAGGAAAAAATTTAATTTATTTAATAATAAAGGTTGCTTTCCACAGGTATTAAGAATAATGTATTATGTTTCAAAAGAGACATTTTAAATGTGGCTGTTTTTAATTGCTTTTGGTTGTATTCATAAATACAAATTCACATTTAGATGTCAAAAGTAAATTTATTTCTACACCTTTAAAAAATATAAATATGGAGGAAAATACATTTCAGAATTTAACAACAATTTACATTCATATCCTGGGTCAGGCATACTGAAAATTATCCTGACAGAATCAGAAATCCTTAAGCACTGACTGAAGGACGGAGTTTTGAGACGAGCCATTTACAGTGTCTCTGTGGTGGTGCATACTGGGACACTGCATGCAGTTTTTCACCGGCATCAAGTGACACTAGAGCCTGAAAGATAAAATTAATGTTGTTATTTTAAAGGAATTTCCAGAGTGATGCAGAATTCTTATACTAAACACACAGATAAAAAAATGGACCATATTTCAGTGTAAAGCCACAATAAAATGTCCTTTAGTTAAATTTGTTTGATAGAAACTGTAGGTACTTACTAAGTCATTAACATTATTTACATGAAATAAATGGAATGGGTGAATATCTCGGGGCATTTTGCAGCTTTACTCTGAAATGCCAGTTTCTCTCAGTGTTAACTCTTGCTGCATCTCCGGGTTCATTCAGTATAACTGAAGATTAAAAGTCTGCAGACCAGTCCTCCTCCTCCTCCTCCTCTGTCGCTTGCAACCATAAACTTATTTTTAAAACTCAGGATAAGAGCGATAAGATTTTCACTTAATGCTGACACAACAAGCAGAGTGGTAGTGCTATGGAAATGAAAGCACACTCCTGGTTAGCATGGAATTCAAATAACCTGAGGAGGTCTAGGGAATCCACAGAGGCAAAAGAGAAACCATCGGTCCCGACGTTCATGTGAACGTTACTTTAACAGGTGCCACCTGCCTATAGAGATTGTTACAGAACATGTACACCCCTTCATGGCAACAGTATTCCCAGATGCCAGTGGCCTCTTTCACCAGGATAATATGCCCTGCCACAAGTTGTTCAGGAATGGTTTGAGAAGCAAGACAAAGTGTTCAAGGTGCTGACTTGGCCTCCAAATTCCCCAGATATCATTCTGATTATTCATGTGTGGGATCTGCTGGGAGAAAAGGCTGATCCACGCAAATCCCACCTTGCAACTAATAACTTGAAGGATCTGCTGCTAATGTCTTCAGAGGTCTTGTGGAGTCTACGCCTCGACAGATCAGGGCTGTTTAGGTGGTAGGAGGGGGACCTTCACCATTTGACAGGTGGTTTTAATGATGTGGCTGACTGGTGTATATAGTTTGCTGGAGGCACAAGATGTGTCACCAAATGTTTCTAAGAAATGTATTCTTGTGTACATACCTTCTCAATGTGGCCACAAAGTTAATAAGCCAGGAGTAGAAGGAAAAAAAGTCCAGTGACAATATATATATTTTTTTAATTATTTCAAAAGCTACAATGATGTTTCAGTACATAGTGACTGGTGATGGGCATAGCGACAATAAACAAGAGGCAGTCAAAAATGGTGACGCCAGCAAAGAACAATATGCAAAACTACACAAGATGATGATGACATTTTAACAATAAAGCAATAACCCAAAAGGTTTAAAAATGCACAGAAATTACTACTGGTCATCAAAATAGAAAATGACTATGCACTGGGATGAAGTTGGAACTCTTTGAGGAACTTAAAATTGGAAGCCTTATGGATATTCTTACAATATCAGACCTCACTCAAATGGCTCCAGCAAAGCAAGAAATGTGGTTAGCCCACGTGGGTACAACAGAAAAAAAAAGGGGCGAGTGACAAAACAAAGAATGGTACTTTCCAGCATTTCTAGAAGATTGGTAAAAGCTGATGATGCAGATGTACCCCTCTGCTCCTTTTATATTGGATTAGTGTTTACCAAGGGGACATGATGAAGCCAATGAATGCACAACTGCAACAGCGACAACATGGGAATACAGCCAGTTTAATATTTAAAATAAGGAAAACTGACTGTGGAACTTGACACATGCCTGCACATATGTAATTAGATCAGCGTATGCTGCCACGTAGTTTAAACATTTATCCAAAATTAACATATAACCGTTAACACCCCTAAGAACCATGACCTTCAATGCTCATTCATCCTTTAGCCATCTTACTTAAAGCAGTTCAGGGTTAGAGTAGACTTATGGAGGCCAGACATGATGCTCAACAGAGAATACATGTCTGGAGACAACCAGTGAACAGCTGCGAAAACCTGCGTTGCAAAGGCTACATCCGCATAGCTTTCCTAAAACACCCGCCCTCCCTTTCTGAAGTCCATGCATTTAGTTTTTAGGGAGAAATCAAAGGATACTGAACAAAAGACTTGATGCTGAGAGAAAATAAAATGCTAAACTTGCCATTATCCATTCTGGAACTCAGTAGCACAAGGTAACTGAAGCTTAATAAATGACCGTTCTAATGAGTGGTGTGACATTGGAGACAGATGCATGTCGTAGACCACCACAGCTACTGGGCGCCACATGTTTGCCTCTGTCTACTATGATATCGTTCTCTCATTTTGACTATTGCATCACTATATAACCACAGCAAATATTAGATGAGCATTGTGGCCTACAGATATACGACGTGTTAAAAATGCTACGGCTACTTTGCCATGGCACGTTTGCCATTTCCAGTTAGACAGTAATGTTTCCAATTAGACACTAATGTTAAATGTTATTCCTTTAGATGTGCAGTCTGTGTATCTACTGGTGTTATTAAATGGAAGATTTGTTGATTCAGGTGTTTTGAGTACTGAAATCTGCATCTCCTTTGGCACTTCATTATCAGCTTTCTTAACGGCAGTCCTTTTAAGTCAAATATTAATTTTGCAGTTCATATTTTCATGAACATAGCTGCCAGTTCCTTCAAGCGTACATCAATTGCAACACTATCGTCATAACACTGAACAACCAGAGAGCACACAGCACCTGCGATAACATATTGTTCATGTTTACCAATCGTCCATTGATGCCATTGAATGCCAATATATAATCTGATGCTACAAAAAGGTTTTTCCCTTTCATCAGATTATGTTTATTTTTATATCAGGTTATGTTTATTTTTAAAATGTGCAATGTGCTCTCTGCACATGTGACATCCATCCATCCATCCATCCATTTTCCAACCCGCTGAATCCAAACACAGGGTCATGGGGGTCTGCTGGAGCCAATCCCAGCCAACACAGGACACAAGGCAGGAACCAATCCTGGGCAGGGTGCCAATCCACCGCAGGACACACACAAACACACCCACACACCAAGCACACACTAGGGCCAATTTAGGATCGCCAATCCACCTAACCTGCATGTCTTTGGACTGTGGGAGGAAACCCACGCAGACACAGGGAGAACATGCAAACTCCACGCAGGGAGGACCCGGGAAGCGAACCCAGGTCCCCAGGTCTCCCAACTGTGAGGCGGCAGCGCTACCTGTGACATACATTTGTAAGTCTAATCAGATTTTTTAGGAGACTTTCTGACTGTTGACAGTGCCTCGCAAACCGAAGTTTGCTCTCTGTTGGACCAGGTTAATGAGAGCACCTCTGATCTTTGCAGTTCAAAAGATCACTGCCCCTGCTTTGAGCGCCACCTTCATGAGCTGTCAGACTGGTTTAGAAATGTGACATTCAGTGAGCCGTGTAATTGTTTCCACCCAGTTTTAAGCAAAATTCACTTGTGGTTGTATTGATAAATATATTTAACTTCAGCAAGGCTACAGTTATAGGGATTTTGAAACCTATGACATCAACATTGGGCAATCCTGGAAGGGTTGTCAGTCCATCACAGGGCACTCACACATCACACAGTGCCTTTTTAAAGTAGACAACCTAACCTGCTGTTCTTTGGAATTGGGGAGAAGAACCCATGAAGACATGGAGAGAACATGGAAAGTACAGTAACTGGTGCTCTAACTATAGAGCTGTGAGGCAGCAGCATGCAGCGCAGCACAGCACTGCACCACTATCCTGCTCGATATCTCATTAAATACAGAACGTTTACGTGTATCACAGCCTGGTAGATGACTTGTGGAAACACCACGTTCTCAAATGGCATGGTGACAAGCTGATGCAGTCTTTAACAGACATCTGACTTCAGGATTTATTTTTCCATTATAATTCTGACAAAAAAAAAACATGCAGCCATACTGAAAGCTAAGAAAAGTGAATGTTCTGGTGTAACACATTCAACGCTGGGACCTCATTTCATAGGTGACATTAACTTCTGTTAATTATTGATCATCATTCAGCTTGAGGGAATTTGAACTTTGTGCCGTTTTTCAAAGACAAAGGGACACATGCAAACAAGTAGAGCTTGTGGGACTGACTCTAAATTCTAGTTTAGCAAAATCACTACATGGAGGTGCAACTTCAATGCTAAGAAGAATGCTGAAGTTTCAAGTGCAGTCACATTAAATGTGTTTTCACATTATTAGACATACATAAATGAAAGACCTGTGTGTGTGTGTGTATGGAGCCGTCCGCTCTGTTCACGCTCAAACACGGCCACTAGATGATGTATGCATGCAATTTTAAAGACCCGTGTGCAGCAAATGCCACTTGCACCAACAATGTCGTGGTAATGACACAGATGAACAGACACAATGTCGAAACAAAGCAAATGCCACGGCTCAACAATGTACAAGTGAAACACCTCAGCAACAAGGGGCTACGGTTTAAGTTTTCATCTAAAATATTGTCTATCTGAAGGTACTTTCTCAAGACAAAGATTAACAGGACTCATATGCCAGCGATACGGCCACGATATGGCATCGCCAGTGTCTCCTTACCAAAGCCAGTGGGGGCAGCAAGCAAAAGTCAGTCCTTGTCCTCTGCACTGGGTAATTCTTAAGAGTCAGCTGATGCCTCTCCAAGTACACCATTATATAGTAAAACTGCTAGAGAATCTTCAGGTTGTTATTTTTCCCCAAAGGCCACACGCAGCTAGTTAGACATATATAAATGAAAGACCCGTGTGTGTGCGTGTGTGTGTGTGTATGGAGCAGTCCACTCTGCTCACCGTCATCCACAGCCACTAGATAGCACATGCATGCATCTTTAAATTTTTTCAGCGCTTGCACGCACCTCACTTCTCACTACGAACGACATGTATGGAGCAAACGCTGCGGTGCCACACTGACATCATGCTAATGACACAGACAAAGAGACACAAAGTTGAAACGAAGCAAACGCCGCGGCTCAACAACGTGCAAGTGAAAACACTTCAGCAACAGAGGGCAAGGCTTGAAGTTTTCACTTAAAATATTATCTATCTGGAGGTATTTTTTCGAGACAAAGATTAATAGGACTAATATACCAGCGATACAGCTAAGATATGGTATCGCCAGTGTCTTCTTACGAAAGCCAGTGGGGCAGCAAGCACAGGTGGGTCCATGTTCTCTGCACTGAGTAATTCTCTCCAAGTTCATGAATATAGCAAAACTGCTAGAGAGACTTCACGTTGTTTATTGTCCCAAAGACCACACACAGCTAGGGAGTTTTGTGACCCAGTCGCAACCACTCCAGGAAGAGGGAGGGGAACCCATATGAGCACAGATGTTTCACTTTTAGGCACAAAGTTATAAAAACTCTCATAAATTTTATTTTACAAACAGTAAAAGATCAACATACTGCTCTGTGCACCAACAACCTACTTGAAAGCAGAAAAAGCAGCCAGTCTGCATGCCAAGCCATCAATGGTTATAACTGTTAACTGACCTTGATATGATGTGCTCACAATATATTTTGTCCTAAATCCATAAAAATTCTGACATCTTTTTCTACAGTAAAGTACACACCCCAGTATCTCAGTCTCAAGCTTTCTCTCTACTCTCTACTTTGCTCTCTGCCTGACTAGAGCCTCACCACCGCTTCTATGATAAGTGTTATAAAAGGTGCCAGAGCACTTACTGTACTTAGATGATCTCATTGTAGATGAGGCATTTTACATCTTCAAATTGCCTAAACCTTTAAACCTTTTCTTTCACATTCTTTATTACTACCTCTTGAAAATGCCCTTCTACCGTATATACTCACATATAAGTCAGGTCTTGAAACCCGAAAAATCGATCGTAAAATCAGACCCCGACCTGTATGCCCGCTCAAAAATGTGACACTTAATTTTTTTTTTACATCTTCTTGCCTCCTCCAATGTCACATCAGTTTCTCCAACACATCGAATTTTGTTGCAGCAGCACAGTTACCAACTTCTTTCGCTACTTCAACGATGTTTAATTTAAAACCAGCTTCATATTTTCTTCTGATCGAATGCTTAATCGTAGATAAGGGATGCTTTTACGATAAAGGTGCATGAGGGTGTAAGATACAAAAAACACAAAGCAGTGCAAATGTTCCTTCGGAATAGTTTGGGTTTTACCGTGTGGTGACATGGGCACAAGGGAGAGAGAGAGAGAGAGACAGAGAGAGAGTTAGGAGCACGTGCTGATACAGCGCATTGCCACACCCACATAGAAAAAAAGGCAGTGTGATCCGTGGTTACTCCCTCAGGTGGCCATTAGCATATCATAATCCCTTGTACCAATAATGTGAGTTTTCCGCATTCGACTTATACGACCGACATTATAAAATACTAGAAATTATACTGTAAAATCAAGTCCCGACTTATCCACAGGAGACCTTATCCACGAGTATATACGGTACATTCCCACTGTCGGGGTGAGTTCTCATTCTATTCTCTCTCATGTAGAGCCTCACTGATTTGATCTCCCATCTTGCACCACACTGGTGTTTGATCAGAGCCAAGTAGCTTCTTGAAATCCCTTTATCCATTTTTATACCTGCGTAAATCAGTGCAGGATCTTAGCATCTGTGTACTATACAAGCAGTACTGAGTAAACAGTAGAAGCTGGCTCTCGATAGGACATATTCACACATGCTTATGCCCACTCATAGTGGCAATTAATGTAAACTGAATGGCTCTGGGGATGTGGCAGGCAAACCAGAGTAACTGGAGCATGTGCAAACTCCATACTGATAATAACTCAGCCAGGACCAACCAGACAACCTATGAGGCAATATTGTGCTATCTTAAAATCCAACATTATTTCAATAAATTATATTATGATTAAAGATAATGCAATATTTTTTTAAATTTTGTTTTACATCAGCTTAAACAACTCAAAAAAATAACAGAACCTTACAGCAAAACTATATAATGTGTTCTGAGAGTAACATTATTTTTGAGAGGAAATTCAATGGACACAGGGCAATCGCCATTGATCAGTTGCAATGTTGCCAAGATAGTACCGTACTACCAGTGGATCAAGATGAGAGTACATAGTGCGGTACTAAGAGAAGATCCTCAGGTCTAAGTGCTGTCTAAGTAAACAGAAGATCAGTCCCAAGTTTAACTAATCTGCAGCTACTCTTGTTTTGGCCTTGTGTTTCTCATCGGTTGACTCAGCTTGACGTCTGATTGCCCGTTAATGGTGGTGCACTTGCTATTAACGTCTCACTCTCTCTCAATAATGTGCTGCTATATATTCCACTTGATTTAAAGTGACAGAGAACAGGGAAAATGTACATTCTAATGTAAAACAATAAATAATTGCTATAATTGAGCTATGCTAGATCAAAACCAAGTGTTGCTGTTGTTATTGTAAATGTAACTCATTCTGAGTGTATAAAAAGGCCCTGAAATCTACATATGGAAAGTAATGACAATGAGAAGTACACGTTGGCAGAATTAAATCTGAAGCGTAATTATGCCTCTATAACACGTTTCTCAATTACAGTTATATAATACAGAAAAGTTGATACGTGTTATTCATTATGCACCCATCTTTTCCTATAAACCGAATTAATTAGACAATCAATCACTAAAGCATATAAAATATCTAGTCAAAGCAGAATATTATTCATGAATAATGTCTCAAGGCAGCACAAACTTCACAGTGCAGCACAAGCTCTAAATAATACATATTGTGAGAGATATCATAGCAGACACCCGCAAACATGCCTCCACAATGCTCTGACAGACTACAGCATGGAAGAAACTGGCAGCATCTTTCAAAGCACACTTTCCAAACAGACGGTTGAGCAGCATTGCACACCTAAAAAAAAATGTGGAAGCCGATGAAAGCAAGAACCAGAAAGGAAATTACAGATCATGCAAGAAGATTTGGGGTTAGTGGAGGCGCAGCTGGTCGCTTCCAAGTTCATCCGACTCCGCTTATTTTTTTTTTTAACTGAAGATTAATGGTTAAATATATGTGGATCCATATTTTCGATTTCTTATACTACACAGTATATTTATATTCATTGCTTGTCTTTTACTTTGGCATTGAGTTAAATATTTGATTCAGTATCACGCTATACTTCATTCCAGATATAAAATCTAATATAATATGTAATGTAATACCAAAATATAAAAATTAAATATGGTTTTAATATTTTTTAATGGCAATTTTGTGCTTTTTCATGTCTAACAGAGTATGTGATGCGTGTGGAATTCATTTTATAACATACCCGTTATACCAAGTCTGTTGACGTTAGTATGCAACTTTATTCTCCTTCTCTGACCCCTAGAAGCACACTGCAGCTGCACTTAGTCTTCATCTTGTCTGCTGCTCTCCGCAGCTCTAGGTTGCACTGCAGCAGCACTAAACCCCAAATTACCGTAAATACGTACTAAGACCCGATCCATACAGGATCATCCTCAGCTGGGAGCACACTGCAACTAACCCTATGATTTAACAGTTATTTTCAATCTTACAAATCTGGAGGTATTCAGATTTAATTTAAAGCATATACTTTTCAAGGACAGAAAGCAAAATAACAAAATGTTCCACTAAGCCAGCTTTACCAGTCCTCCAAAAATTCTAATCTGTTCTGACACTGTAATGTATTTATACATTTAAATGCTGTAGATTTTTCAGAAACAGTTGCTGTACTTGTTTTTTTCCATTAATCATGTACAGACCACATGATCAAGCCACAGCCATCCATCCAAATGCTGTTTGTAATGCCTTTCAAACATTTTTTTTTTTTTTTTTTTTTTTTTTTAAGTGTAATAACTCAAGCAATCACAACTTTTATTTTAGAACATATTTATCTGTCCAACACATGCCTGTCACTAGATTGGAGTAGTGTCTTATCTTCATCCTTTACTTGCTAGTGGTGAACTCACTTGTTTGTATAGATTGTTTATAACAGTTTGGACAAATGCATTAAAATATTACAGACAATAATCACTAGTCAGCAAAAAAAAGCTAAAGTCAAAGACAAAATAAGTATCAGCATACACACAGAGATACCACTCAGACAGCAATCTTTCCTTCTTTAAGAAAAGATGATTAATAATTCATCTGAGAGTAATCCTAATGCAGCTAGGTCTGAGAAAAACTTTTGAATCCTAATAAAGTAAGTATATCCATTGCTGCTTCACTTGTTGAAATAAAAAGATAAGCTGTTGATTTGCATTCACAGCAGACAATTTTTTCTACATCATAAAAAAAGAATTAAAAGCACTGCTAAAAAAGTTAAACAATAACTTGGATTTACAGTAATAGTTAATTTAGGAAGAGATAATAAGCACATGCAGCTCCGGAAATACTCAAGCATTAACATCCTAAACAAACAAAGAACTTAAATTCTCTTACGTCTGTGGTTCTGAAACTCTGGGGGACCCTATGTGGCTGCCAGTTTTTGTTCCTAACAGTTTCACAATTTTGAAGTCATTATATCCCCAACTAATCTCAGGTAATTAATAAACAACAACATCCTGCTTACTTAGATTACAAGTCCAATTACAAACAGAAGATAGAACAAAAAACTAGCAGCACCATGGAGTCCCCATGACTGAGTTTACACACCATTTTATTCAAGGCTCAAGGATTTTATTTGGTCATGTCTACAAAAGAAAACATGAAATTTGTTATTTCAATTGCATCCCACAAAAGCAGGGGTGGACAGATTCAGTTCTGGAGGGCTGCAGTGGCTGCAGGTTTTTGTTCCAAATAGTGCTGGGCGGTATACCAGTTCATACCGAAAACCGTTTTTTATTTTTGCTACGATATGGATTTTTCTTATATCACAACACCGGTTTAAATTGCCTAAACGGCATTCGGAACGTGGCGCAGCGGGAAACTGTTCAAGTGGGGACCTTTTTCTCTGCTACACCGCTAAATAGGTAGTGTAGGTATTGTGAGGTGAAAATGGACAGAGAACATTCCGAAACTGAAGCTGTAGCTGACGATAAAGTTGAACATGATGACACAGAAGAACTTTTGCCGAAAAAAAGGAGTCACATCCGTTGCCTGGAGATACTTTGGTTTTAAAAGGTCGGATGTGGACCATTATGTTCAAATGTGTAAATACTGTTTCTATATTACTGGATAATACTGCAAGCCAAGTTGTACTTGTTTTATTTGTTTTCAATACAGTGTAATGTACCTGGGTACTGTGTAATATGTGACGACATGTTGACATTAATCTCAACGCTTATGACGAGAATAAAGTCGACATGTTGACTTTATTCTTGACATTTCTACTTTATTCTCGCCGTTTATGTCAAGAATAAAGTCGACATGTTGACTTTATTCTCATAATTTGTTATTAAAGTAGAACATCGTAAACTAAACTTCATCGTTAAATGAATATTTAATTTACTACATTTTCTCAATCCCCTTCTTAAGTTATATATCACATTAAATGCTTTGTGTTAAGTGTTCCCCGAGCCATGTTAAATCGGTATGTGCTTCTTAAACTGACTTCCTCTTGTACTGAGGAGGCGCCGCAGTGATCGCCACACAGAATACATTCACTTCATGATATTCCTGCTCTCTGAACATTTAGAATGCTAAGATAAATACTTGATATCATTTACATGATGAAATGCATTAAAGCATGTATTAATCATGTGGGGGCACGGCGGCGTGATGGTTGAACTGCTGCCTCGCAGCAAGGGTGTCTCGGGTGTACCCTGCCTTGAATTTGCATGTTTTTCTGGTGGGTTTACTGGCCGTGCTTCAGTTTCCTTTCAAAGTCATGTAGGATGTGGGGTTTTGTTATGCTATATTGACCCTGCTAGTGTATGTTTTGCTCGTATTCACCCTGCGATGTGCTGCCGACTCATTTAGGATTTGCTCCTGCCTTACACACAATGCTTACTGGGATGGGCGCAACCCTTAATGGATGGCATAATTAAACATGTATAACGAAGATATTTTTAAAGTTCTGAACACTCCGTGGGCTATTTTATAACTAGTTTTAATTTCACAAAGACGTTTATCGTGTGATGATTGGTTATGTGGAGAAAGAAAAAGGAAGGATAGGAAGTGGGATTTTGGTACGTCAGACAGACAGCACGCATGCAATAAAAAAAGCCCGCTCAGAAGAACATCCATTGAATTCTGTGTTCGTGTCTCTGACCACCAGCTCACAAACCCAACATTTACACAATATTTAAGTTAAACCTTTGTTATACCCATTCATACATCCAGTTTTTTCGAGCCTCGTCACACCTGCCATAAAGTTCTCTACACTGAACATACATCTGGTGCCCCATTACTGCGAGGGAGCAGCACTATCGCCTCACTACCGTGCATGTTTATTACCTGCTTAAATGCATTTCATCATGAAAATGATATCAAGTATTTATCTTAGCATTCTAAATTTTCAAAGAGCAGGAATATCATGAAGTGAATGGATTCTATGCGGTGATTACTGCCGGCGCCTCCTCTTAGTGCGGAGGAAGTCAGTTTAAGAAGCGTAGTGATTAACAACTGGGTCGGGGAACACAACACAAAGCATTTAATGTGCTGCATTAACTTATGACGGGGTTTGAGAAAATCTAGTAAATTAAACATTGATTTTAGGATTAAGTTTAGTTTACGACATTCTACTTTAATTATAAAATAAACTATGAGAATAAAGTGGAAATGTCGACTTTAATCTCAACATAAACGGCGAGAATAAAGTGGAAATGTTGACTTTAATCTCGACATAAGCGTCAAAATTAAAGTGGAAATGTCGAGAATAAAGTCAACATATCGACTTTATTCTCGACATAAAGTTTGTTTTTTTCTTCCCTGTGTCCGTATTTTTTTTCTTCACCATGGTCCTAATACGATTCCGTAGGGCTATACCACAAATGGCATCATAAATGCAAGTTGCAGTTTTATCATTTATGTATATAGCTTAGCTTGAAGCAAGGTCCATATTAATGCAGTTTGCCTAAATGATGGTTCAGTTGGTAAAAGATGTCATCACCAAGTTGGACTTGTTTTATTTTATTTTAATTCGGTGAATACTGTGTAATGCACCTGGGCTTCAAGTCTTGAAGTAATAGTGCAGCTATCAGTAATAATACTATTACTTATTTTACTGTTATTATTTCTTAGTTTAAATATTATGCAGTTTAATGATGGTAAAGCTGTTTAAAAAGTCACTTTAACATGTCAGTGGACAGAGATGGTTAACATTAACAGAAAGTGTAGTTGGTTTACAAAAAATATTTACTATTTATTCCTTTTCTAAGACATGTTCAGTGCAATACAACTTTTAACAAGCACCTCTGGATATTTTACTAAGTCTAAAGGCTTCTTTGGATGGTTGAAAATATGTTGTCAAAATTATAGTTTAAGTTGTTTGTAAAATTTGTTCAATGAAAAGGCTCTATATTTTGACTGCATCTGTCATGCAATGTGATTCCTTCTCTTCATTAGTGCCACCCTCTTGAAAACTATCACTTTATGGGGCCATGCAAACCTGTATTAATACTTGTGTGCACATTAAAATTGGTTTTTTTTGTACAATGTACAATGCTCATGACAGTGCAATAGGTTATTCTTAGCCAGTCTACTGCAGTAATTGCAGCGGAAAATGAGGTTAACATCCACTCATGCATGGGAAAAAAATACCGTTGAATACCGTGAAACCGGGATAATTTAGAAAAATACCATGATATAGAATTTTGGTCATACCGCCCACCCCTAGTTCCAACCCAATTGCTTAATAAGATGCACTTATTGCTCAAGTAACACTTCTGCTTCACTTTAGTTGTGTCACTCGTTAAGATTTTGAACTCTTATTGCTTATTTTAGTCTTAAAACAGCTGTTTTCTTGGTTTTTAATTGCTCCTTATTAGCAATAAGATGCAAATGACAAATGAAATCAGCATTTCTACATTTCGCTGGTTTCCATTTACCCCTGTGTGTATTTATCATGCAGTATTGGGTTTAATTAAATACTTGGAAGGAAAGTGAAGAGAAAAAAGTGAAGTACTGAGAATATCTCATCTGTTTTGGACTTCAAATCATTTGGAGAAAGGAAAAAAAATCTAGGATATGAGAATGACTTGACATGGCAGAGTTAAAACACTAGCAAGCCATGAAATTAAATAATCGACAAGGGTTAGTTTTTAATTAAGCAACTGGGTTGGAACTTGCGGCCCTCCAGGACTGACTTTACCCACCTATGCACAAATGGGAGAAATGAAATAAAACAAACAACTAGATACAAGACAGGTTAAAAACATATACAGAAATTCTAAAATATTAACATCATTTCAAAAACAGATTGTTTACTAACTACTTCTACCAGTATGACAATGTATTTTTATATAAAATGGTCACATGATACATATGAAAACTGCTACACTTCTGGAAGGTTTATGATCTCTAATATTCCTTATTAAAAAGATGGGAAGAAAGGAATTTCTGGAGTGATGTGTATGGGTTTTTGAAGCAACTATCCTAACTGATTTACTAAAGTTAGGGGTTACCAGGTTTTTTATTTAGGTTTGCTTTGTGTGTTCACGAGTGTGTTGTGCAATGGACTAGCATCCCTTCTAGGCACGATTCTTGTACCCGATGCTACCTCAGTCCTAAAATGGGCAACACAGATAACAAAAATGGAAACATTAACATATTTTTGACACAGGGAGATGGCCATGTTTGAGATAAAATGCTGAATGTTGAAGTAAAGTCTGCTCCAAATAAATTCACTTACAACTAAACAAATAACCAACACTATAAAATATTTTTTAAGATTTACCCACAAAATCCATTAAAAAAATACTTTTTGTATTTTGCTGTGTCTGCATGGGTTTCCTCCCACAATTCAAAGACATGCATATTACAAAGACTGGTGATAGTAAGTTGCTACATTAAGAAATATTAATATCAATATTAAGCATATATAAATGTTCACAGTAATGAGAATAAATGAAAAATCATATTACTGATAGTAGTCCCCTGTCCAGTATTATACGTGTCTTATACCCTATGACTGCTAGGATAGGCACCAGCAGCCCCATGATCCTGCCTGAATAAGCAGTTTAGGAAGAATGATGGATGATAAGGAAAAGGTCATGCACTGGATTACTGTCTAACATTAGAAGATGGGTTAGGCTATGGTAGTATCTTATTCCTGAACTGGACAACTGAAATGCAAAATAGTGGTCACTGGTAAAAATATTCATACTAAGTCTGTGATGATGTAGTGTGAAGCAGCCTATTACATATTAAACAGACTTAGTGAGCAAACACTCTTCACAAATGTAGAAAACAGAGTTAGAATATGTGATCATGACTGTAAGCAAGAGTTACTGTCATTATTAGCAGGCAAAAAAAAAATTGGTTACAAAACAGTTGCTCCATACACATCAACAATTCTTTTAAAATCCTAATTTGAAATGGTTCTTACTGTACATCCATTAATCCGACAATGTTTTAAACAGCAATTGACCAGAGCCAATTAAAGAACATGTATGCCCATTTAAAGGCCATTAAAGATTTAATTTCACTTAAGGGCTTGCAAAGCATTGTGCTCAGTTTTCACAGGTACATTATGCCTTGCTCATTTTAAATCTAGGACAAAAGAATATCTTATGCAAAACAGAATAGATAGAACAATACCTGGCGCATAGTGTCTTGCTGGCTTAATGTTCGTAAGGCACCAAGGGCTGCTTGCCGTACAGCAAACTGAGGATCACTGCAAGCAGTTTCTAGCAGAAGGCGTAGTCCATCACTCTGGAGAAGTGAAGGTCCAAGAATATTGGAAAGTCCAAGATTTGCCAAAGTACTGCAACAGTGCCGGCGAATTACAGGGTCAGAATCTGATATGAGAGGAAGGAGGACAGGAACTACTCCAGATAAGGTTTCCTCCCATTTTTGAGTCAAGGATGGTTTTCTTCTTTTAATTTCTTCCTTTATTATCACAGGCCCATTGGTTATTTTTAAAGGACCAGCTTTGCCTACTTTCTGAATACGTGACTCTTTGGAGCATTCCTCGTCATTTTTTTCTATATTCTGTACTGCACTTCTACCTCCTTTAAAATTCACAGGGTTGTTTATTCTTTTGCTTGCATTATCCTCTGACAAGATTGCCTTATTTTCCAGACTGATAGTTGGATAAACAGTTTCTTTTACATGAGGTAGTACTTGAAAATTTCTCCTTTCAGACGATATTGGCCTTCTGTGCTCTGCAGTTAACTCTGTTGAAGCACTGTCTTTTGTCAAGCTTTCTTTTCCCATCAATTCATTCATACTGTTTGGGAGAAACAGACCTACCCAGTTTCCAACTGTTCTGCAAGCAGCCCTTCTGACTGGCAAAGAATGGTCTTTTAATCTGGCAATTAAATCCTTGAAAAGGAGTAATAATGAATCTTCAGAGTTTTCACTGCTAACAAAAGGATTGGCATTTCCTAGCAGTCCACATGTAGAGGACCTAACACTGTCATCCTTGTTTTGTAATGCTTTTCTCAGGAGAAAGGGATTAATAAGAAGAGGGAATATAGAACTACCAGAGCACCTGGAAATGTGGGAAAGTAGTGAAATTAATTCAACTGCTGAACTGGATAAAGCTTCTGACTGTAGGAAATATGCTAGAAGTGTACTTGCAGTTCTAGTTTCTGAATGGCTTGTGTGGTCTCCTTTAGCAGCACTAGGTTCTTGGCCATTTACAATATTCATCTTTTCTTTTTTGTTATCTATATTGGAAAAGTCTTTTTTTTCTGGAAGAAGGGTGAAAAATCCCCAAGATTCTGCTGCAGCCATGAACTGTGGAATAGAGTTATTAGGGTCGCTCAAAAGCAGATGGCAAAGTAAAGCCAAGGGAAGATCCAGAAGAGGAAGAGGAAGCACGAGGCATACCTATAAAAGCAATAATCTATGTAAGGTAATATGAACTCACAAACTATACATAAAACAAACACACACACAAAAAAACTTAAAAATAACAGTTCTAGCAAAAGGAAAACAGCTTGGAATACATTGTATTCAAACTAAATAATCTTTGAATCAAGCTGGTGCAATTCATACATAACCACTGTCAGTCTGTCTGCTTTTCATGAGAGAACTACTTAACAGATTTAGATGTTTTTTAGGTGGATTGGCGATTCTAAATTGGCCCTAGTGTGTGCTTGGTGTGTGGGTGTGTTTCCTGTGGTGGGTTGGCACCCTGCCCAGGATTGGTTCCCTGCCTTGTGCCCTGTGTTGGCTGGGATTGGCTCCAGCAGACCCCCGTGACCCTGTGTTCGGATTCAACGGGTTGGAAAATGGATGGATGGATGGATGTTTTTTTCTATAATTTGCTTGAACATTCCGGTTGATTTTGTGACTTCTTTCATGGTGCTATGTATCATAGTTCACTTGTGGCACCGATTTATTTGCGCAAATCCGAGAGACAGCAGGCCAAGGGGAGGAGAGTGGGGCCTCCTCAATCACACACCAGCCTTGGGGTGTACCATACATCTGCTTAGCTAGCGAACGAGAGAACTACTTAATGGATTTAGATGGGGTTTTTTTTTTCTATAATTTGAACATTCCAGTTGATTTTGCAACTTCTCTCATCATGCTAAGAATCATAGCTCACTTGCAGGAGCGATATATTCGTGCTAATCCGAGACAGAGGCTGTGGGCCGAGGGGTGGGGGAAATGTGACGTCAGGAGTGGGGAGCCAGGCAGGGCTCTCCTTGCTGTCCTTTTTCACTAGTACGCTGGCAGAGCTGCAGGGCATGGCTAGTATTCAATAAAGCAGCTCCAGTGCTTTGAAATAGGCAGAATTCAGGCTGCTGCCCAATAAAAGAAATCATGTTTTTTTTTTTTTTGCAGTTAACTCAAAATGTACAGGACAGCCACACAACTTGAAGTAACTGTCAAAATTTTGAAGCTTTGACTTGTCGCTTTGAAATCGCCACATGCAGAGAATTGCAAACCTCAGACAGCTGGGATGTTAAAGGAAACATTGTGTGTGAATCTGTAGTTACATTCTGTCAGACTAAGGAGAAACTACCCTTGTACAATAAATGCTTGTTGCAAGCTGGTAAAGTAAAAGGTTGCCAGTGATTTTGTACAATATTTACTCGCCTATCTTACAACACTATCTTGAAAGTCTGTGTTAGTATGTCTAGATCTCCATGATGTGAAACTTTTAATAACTTTTATCAAAATACTTGCCCGTGATATATTAACTGGAAGATAAAATTATAAGAAAACTACAGAAAAAAAAATTAAGATAACACTAACCTGGAGTAAACGACACACAATGTCACAACTGTGGTAACAATGCAGTATTTCTTCTAATGCCTCTTCAGGGACATCAAGTGCAAATGGAAAGCAAAGCAGATGGCAGGTCATCACTGCCAAGCTACTGGAGCAGAACGGTGTATTGTCATGGATAGCACTGGTAACTTTTTCTTCACTATTTTCACCCATTAATACCATACTAATGTTAAAAAAAAAATGTAAATGAATAGTAATTTGGTAATTAAACTTTAATGACGTTTATGAACTAAACATTTATCTTACAGCCCAAAAACATTGCCTGCACATTTATAGTCTCTAAAGCAGACCAAAAATGATGACATTTTTATCATAAAGAATATTATCATTTCAAAGTGGTGTAACCTGAATCTGACTAAATGCATGACCACTGTTCTGAGACTAAATTTAAGCTGAATTTATTCTGAAGACATCTAAAAGGCAACTTCTTTACAAGTGTGCACCCCACTTTAATTTTTGCAGTGTTTAATTCAAAGCACATTTTCTTGAAGATTATCATCTAAAAGGTCAGCTGTGATATATTGCCTCTCTCTTCATTGATGCCATAAAATAATATATTTTATTGGTAGTTCAGCATTAAAAACTAAAATAAAACTAAAGGAAAATAGAACATCACAAATGAGACAAGAAGCTACATACAACCACTTATACTACAGAAACAGAAGATATGAGAAGACCTGCTATGACAGGGAAACATCTTTCTCAGTACAACAGGTGAAAATAAGGGCTGAAGTGGACCTAATTTAAAAAGTGTGCTAAATAACAAAAAAATAAAATGCCACTATTATTATTTTACCTCACAAAGCAAGTGAACCAAATCAACCCAGAAAGAAATAATATATAGCGATTTTCTTTATTGTTTAAGAATATTTAGTAGGGGGTGGGGAAGTTATTTTTTGTTAAGAACACAAACTTACCAGTCAATTATGAGCAAGCGAGCAAGTGTAAGAGTGTAGTCTGCTTTATGGTTGGCCAGGAGAGGAAGACACTGATATGGTGCTCTTGTAAACAAAAAGAGAGCAAGAGACAGGAAAGTCTGCAGACCTGTGGAAAAAAAATATTAAGAAAGCAAGTACATTGCATAAATGAAATAAGGCGACTTAGAATTTTACAAGAAAAAGAGAAAGACTTTAGTTTGTCTAACTGACTGAGGCTTATAATATACTTAAGTTATTAATCGCTACCACTGCAAACTTGCATATAAAATTAGTGTATGTTTTAGTAAACTACATACACTGATTTTTTAATTCAATGAGTTGTTTCCAGTTAATATATCAGAAATTGATTTGAATAGTTTAAAATACACTGAATCTAGTTAAATCTCTTCAATTGATCTGTAAATGCCTTTTTATGACTAATATTACAACAAATTCCCAAATAACTTTACTTGTTCAGTCCATTATGCCTTTAAACAAGAAAACCCTAATAATCTGCATCTGCCAGTACAGCAAAATGGTACTTTAATTCAATGCTACAACCCCACAGTCCCAGAACACAGTTCAATTCTTTGAACCATATGTGTGGAGTTTGTACATTTTCCATTTTCGGTGCTCTTGTTTCTTCATAGATCCCAAACACATACATGCACATAGCTGGTTGGTGATTCTGACTTGGCTTGATGTAGGAGAGTATGGTTTTCAAAAGGCAGGGACTTGTACTGCATTAACTTGTGCCCGGTGCTTACAGGACAGACTCTAGTCTCATGTGGGAATAAAGACCTGCCTCAGATCATTTATGAATCATTAAATGAAGGACTCTGGCAGTTACCACCGTATTTAATTATATTCTGTAAGCATACAAGTATTAGTGTTGTGTGCCATTCTGTAGAGGCAATTTTATAGTTACTATTAAAAAAAAACAAAAAAAAACTATTTGTTAAGCAAACATTCACACATTGCTCTAGGATCAAAGTACAAACATCTCCATCTTCCCACTACACCAACACATTGCTTTGTATGTACTGTAAGTCTTGAGTTCATGCAGATGTGTACAAAGGAAGTTGTTTATATTAATATTTTAAGTTAAAGGACTATGTACTGTACATTATTTAGATCTTTACAGTTATTAATTTCTTTAAATTTGGAATTCCTTATTATATTTCCTATTACGTGCTTTTTTTTTTTTTTTTTTTAAAGTGCTTTTTTTTTTACACTGTGATAACAAGTGCAAATTTTCAGGGAATAGTGTAAACCCTTTTAAGTTTAAATATTATTATATGTAATGTAAATTTAATACAGTCAGAACAAGCATGTCAAAATGATTCCATAACAACCACAGCCACTGCAAGAGTAGACGTTAAGCAATATTATTATCAATTTTAAGCATATATGAATGTTCACAGTAATGAGAATAAATGAAAAAATCATATTTTTAATGACTGATAAATCAAAAGCACTATCGATTGGATAGCCAAACACATTACACAAGAGTGTGTATTTGAAATATTGAAGTATAAGAATATGCAGCACATTTTTCCTTGGTTATTTCAAAGAGCCAAGACCACTGCCCACTTACATGGTGTTGCTAAGTTCATAATGCCAATCAACATTCAACAAGTCATGGTGTGTTGTGTGTATGCACAATAAAAAAAAAATATGGAGTTTTGCTGAAAACATACAGAAAATATTGACTGAGGATGGCATTTTTGAATGAGTAAAAGTAACTGATCATTTTTACTACTTCTTGTCCACAGATATTTATTCATATCCATAATTTGCTAAGGTGGTTTGGAATTGTGATTTGTACATGCTTTTGAATCTTTATAGGATTAATGAATACAGCTGTGTATGCTGTATCCTGTGACATCCATGACTGAACAAACTGGAGTGCTGACAGTTTTTCAGATTTGTCTATGATCTTTATCTAGCATAGTGAAATACTGTGTGTGTGGCTACAAGTGTGAAATCGTTTGGGTGATTGTGTAGCCTTCTACAAAACATAGATAGCAATTCACACCTAGGTAGCAACTTTTTAATAATACCAATTAGAGCACCTAGAAAGGATTTTTGAAAGTAAAAAGGATATGAAAATGTAATCAAGTGTGAGGTGAAGAAAAGAGGCAGCAATTCATACCTGGGTACCTGCATTCAACAGTGTTACTTGCAGCAGTAATCAGAGGTCTTTCATGTAAAATGACTCACGAAAAATGTCATCAGTCTCTTTTTTTAATGGAATTTAAAGTTAAAATAACACAGGCACTTGTGGTGCAGCTACAGTTGTGCTTGAAAGTCTGTGAACCCTTTAGAATTTTCTATATTTCTACATAAATATGACCTAAAACATCATCAGATTTTCACTCAAGTCCTAAAAGTAGATAAGAGAAACCAGTTAAACAAATGAGACAAAAATATTATACTTGGTCATTTATTTATTAAGGAAAATGATCGAATATTACATATTTGTGAGTGGCAAAAGTATGTGAACCTTTGCTTTCAGTATCTGGTGTGACAACCCCCCACCCCTTTGCAGCAATAACTGCAACTTAACATTTCCGGTAACTGTTGATCAGTCCTGCACACCGGCTTGGAGGATTTTTAGCCCATTCCTCTGTACAGAACAGCTGCAACTCTGGGATGTTGGTGGGTTTCCTCACATTAACTGCTCGCTTCAGGTCCTTCCACAATATGTCGATTGGATTAAGGTCAGGACTTTGACTTGGCCATTCCAAAACATTAACTTTATTCTTCTTTAACCATTCTTGACAATGACTTGTGTGCTTAGGGTCATTGTCTTGCTGCATGACCCACCTTCTCTTGAGATTCAGTTCACAGACAGATGTCCTGACATTTTCCTTTAGAATTATCAGATATAATTCGGAATTCATTGTTCCATCAATGAAGGCAAGCCGTCCTGTCCCAGATGCAGCAAAACAGGCCCAAACCATGATGCTACCACCACGTTTCACAGATGGGATATGGTTCTTATGCTGGAATGCAGTGTTTTCCTTTCTCCAAACATAACGCTTTTCATTTAAACCAAAAAGTTCTATTTTGGTCTCATCCGTCCACAAAACATTCTTACAATAGCCTTCTGGTTTGTCCACGTGATCTTTAGCAAACTGCAGACGAGCAGCAATGTTTTTTTTTGGAGAGCAGTGGCTTTCTCCTTGCAACCCTGCCATGCACACCATTGTTGCTGAGTGTTCTCCTGATGGTGAGCTCATGAACATGAACATTAGCCAATGTGAGAGAGGCCTTCAGTTGCTTAGAAGTTACCCTAACCCTTTGTGACCTCACCAACTATTACACACCTTGCTCTTGGAGTGATCTTAGTTGGTCTACCACTCCTGGGGAGAGTAACAATGGTCTTGAATTTCCTTCATTTGTACACAATCTGTCTGACTGTGGATTGGTGGAGTCCAAACTCTTTAGAGATGGTTTTGTAACCTTTTCCAGCCTGATGAGCATCAACAACTCTTTTTCTGAGGTCCTCAGAAATCTCCTTTGTTCGTGCCATGATACACTTCCACAAACGTGTTGTGAAGAGCAGACTTTGATAGATCCCTGTTCTTTAAATAACACAGGGTGCCCACTCACACCTGATTGTCATCCCATTGATTGAAAACACCTGACTCGAATTTCACCTTCAAACTAACTGCTAATCCTAGAGGTTCACATACTTTTGCCACTCACAAATATGTAATATTCTATTATTTTCCTCAATAAATAAATGACCAAGTATAATATTTTTGTCTCATTTGTTTAACTGGTTTCCCTTTATCTACTTTCAGAACTTGAGTGAAAATCTGATGATGTTTTAGGTCATATTTATGCAGAAATACAGAAAACTCTAAAGGGTTCACAAACTTTCAAGCACAACTGTATTAAGGAACAGGTAGTAAAAGGACTGGTATATAATTATTGTTAAAAAAGAAGATAATAAAATACTCTTGCAACAGAGCGTGATAAGGAATGTCACCCTACAGTTAACATTGATTTTTTTACATGCAGCAGGTCACACTTATATTTAGTTTTGTTATAAAAACAACAAGCAAGTTTGAGATACTAAAGATTCAATTTCTCACCTGAATTAGCCAAGTTTTTCCAATCTAATGAAAAAGGGAAATTTACATTTTAAATAAGAAGCTGCTGGCAAACCCTACCAGAGATGGAAGCTGCTACTTTGGTAGTGACATTAACTCCGACTTGGAGGCAAGCCAGAAAAACTGATGCTTTTTGGGGCTTACATAGAGATTTTAGTTCCATTCCAGTTGCCGAATTGGTAAAGAAGGCTGTGTGTGAATTTTCGGACAGCTGGGAGTATAATTTAAATGGAATTTCCTGTGTTGATCCATGTGGAAAAAGCAAGTAATACTGTTTATCCTAAATGATGGAATAAATGATGTATTCCTTATAGTATGACCTTAGATTGTTTCATTCATAGACTGGGGATATTCTGATGAGGCAGCGTATCCTGGGTCCAGTGTAAGGAGAAGTTTTTTTTGGAAAGTTGGGTAAAAGTGGGCTATACCTTGGCTGATGTAAAATGATTATTTTGCCTTATATTCTGCTTTTTATTTTACTTACTAGATTATTTAATATGGAGAGACAAATGTATTTGTAATAATAATAATAAAAATAATAATAATAATAATTCATTACATTTATATAGCGCTTTTCTCAGTACTCAAAGCGCTATCCACACAGGGAGGAACCAGGAAGCGAACCCACAATCTTCCACAGTCTCTTTACTGCAAAGCAGCAGCACTACCACTGCGCCACCTGTGAGGACTTGTAGTTTAACAGTTAATTGAGTAATACTTTATTTTATTTTTTTTTTAATGAGTGCTATTTTCCAGATAGATGGGCATTCTCTTCCTTTTCCCCTAAATATTTGCATTGTGTTTTTTTTTTTGGATTATTTTGTTTTCAATTACAGTTTGGAATTTTATATTGAAGTGACTTATTAATGACTGACATTTTTCCCATGCAAATAAAAACTTTTTACATATACAATTTGGTATGCTTCTTGGTAGCAGCTATGGTCTCAAACTACAAGTTGGGTGTGGTCTGTGATCTAGCCCTAATAGGTTTTTTGTAATCCATAAATGTGACACATAAACGGTTTCTGTTCCACTTCAAATTTGTTATAAAAGTTGTAGACTGAGTGTAGAAGCAAACAAATTGTATCTTAGTGCCCCTTAGGACTTTAAATTCTGAGGTTCTGGGTTAAAATGCTGTTGCAGGCCACTTCACCTGCCTGTTTTCCAACTGGAAAAACAAAAGAAATATAACCAATTGCATCTAAAATGTTGTAAGTTGCCTTGGATAAAGGCATCAGTCAGATAATAATATTATTAGGTCACGGAGGCTGCATTCTCTTTAACATGCTGTATATAGCTGTCCAAGTTTAAAATAGTCCTGCATTAGATCAATTCCTGCTTTTCCTAGAGACTTGGCTTTTGTTGATGGTCATTGCAAAACATCATTTTAATAACATGAAATTTCAGTACTTATTATTATCATTATTAGATCTTCATTTGTTAATGTTGTTAACATAAGTATTTGTGTTTTTCATCTTTTGTATATTTGCTTCCTTTAAAGTCAGTAGGCGTGAATGTAAATGTAATGAATTTAGGAGAGTGGGAGGAATGGGGCATTTCCATTCAAAGTAAGCAGACAAGCACGTCTATGTAAACCATTTTAGGCAGTGGTGTGGGGGTCCCCTTTCAAAGTCTATAGATGCAAATGTATATTACAGTGGAGTAGCTTGTGGGCAACCCATTAAGTTTAAACTGATGCGGTTCACCCAGGCTTGTCATGGTTTGGAGGCCATCACTTCCACCACTGTGTCTCCATCCTTCTTTTATTTGGTTCTAGCAAAGCAACACCTACACTCACAGCCATAGTGGCTGGCACAACCACTCCTGGTTTATAGCGTTCTTGCAAACCATCTAGTTTGCAACTTCACTGAACTTTCTCCTTGCATTTCACAACTGATTGTACACAACAGAAGTGATCATATCTATTTTTTCCTGTCTAGGACACCACCCCTTCGTCAGTCATCCATCCAGTGTACTGTTTAATGGTACTGTCTGCAGCGTCAATCGCTTCTGTTACGTCTTATGTTTGCATAAAACCTGCTATCAGTGCAGCAAAGAGCATGAAACTAGCATATTACTACATATCAACCAATGTTAAAAAAAAAACCAAAACATGGGTCAGGTAAATTTCAATATCATCACATAACGTATTTTGAAATTTATGGGGGTATTTACTTTTTCTATTTTAGGGTTTTTTAACCCTTACCTTACCCTCAAATGTCTACTACCATAGATGTACTATCCTGCCAAATTTCATCTTTTAAACTAAATGTGAAACAGTTTTTTTGATGATGACTGAGTCACTCAGTCAGTCAACTTTGCATTTTATATATTTATTTATGGGAGCAATTCAAAGGAGTGACACTTCATAGGAGTGACATAAAGGAGTGAAACCTCAGATATAAATTTCAAAGGAGTGACAACCATCCAACCAACCATCCAAGTGGTAGGTGAGGCAACAACGATTTTTTTGGCGAGCATACTTTCAGTTGTTTTCCTACTCTCTGTTGAAGCAAGATAAATTATTTAATAAAATTTTAATCATAATTAGTCACTCTATCGTTATGTCACTTCTTTAATACATTATTTATGTCACTCATTCGATACAGACCCATATTTATTTATTTATTTATTTATTTATATGTGTGTATATATACACATACATATTTATAAACATGAACTGAAATAAGTGGATTCAGGTGATGGATGGAGAGATTAATAAAATATAGAGCTCTTGTCCATCCATCCATCCATCCATTATCCAACCCGCTATATCCTAACACAGAGCTCTTGTTAAAACCTTAATTATATTCATTTATACCAGTCTGTGAAAAGCAGATCCAGTGTGGTTCTGTATCTTCCAGTTCAATGTTGATCCTGAGCCAAAGGAGATGCCAGACTGCACAGTCCAGAAACTGAGAAATAGTGTTGTTGTCTGCCTGCAATGGTAAGAAGTAACATTTCATTAGCCCGACCTTTACATTTAAAACTATATAATTTAATGAAATTTAAATGAAAAACAAACTAAAATTTAGTATGAAGAGTATGATGAAATTTGGCCAAATAATTAGAATACACATATATGTACATATTATTTCACTTTAGATATGTACAGAATAGAGATTTGTTAAAACTCTTCTCAACTATGCATTACTAATTTATATTTTTGTAATCATAAAATGATTAAAAGTATAAACATACATACCTCTCTTAAACTCAAAGAATTATAAAATCACTGTGATAGAAAATAATTTCTTAATTGGACTTGAAAATATGTCATTAGAGCATTATTAATCAATGTATACTGAAATGACTGCAAAGAAATTGTAATTTTATTATTATTATTATTATTAAAAAGCACATTAAATGTACATATTTTACAAATTCATAAATCAATTTAATTCCTGAACCCAGTTTCCATTATAAAGTTGAGGACAGCCATAGCATCTTTCACATATTTGCTTACAAACCTCACACAGTGTTTGGTATAGTAACGTGAGTAAGCCATCAAACAGACCATAGCCTTCAGAAGTTGAGAGAAACTGCTGTAAATAAGGAAAAAAAAAACAATTATTGCAAGTAGTACAGTATTAACTAAGTGAATATCTCATTCTTGTCCTCTATCTGCCTGTGCTAGTTAGGGCAGTCAAGCTATCTGCCTGTGCTAGTTAGGGCAGTCAAGCAATCCAAATTTTACTATTCACCTTGTGGGTAGAAAGTCCAAACAGCAGTTTTATATAGCAGAACCAGTTTTCATTATATATGCCTCAACCTGGCCCCCTCTTACTTGCTTTATATAAAGATCATTATTAAAAAAATTGCTTAATCTGTTAAGGAAAAAGTAAACATATTTAGCATAACATAACATTCTCATCCTGCATAATTCAGTTTTGAACTGTAGAAGGCAGAGGTCTATACTGCATTCAGGATTCTATGCAATGTAAGAACCAAATCTGGCTAAACATGTGCTACTTTGTGTTTATTTTTTTTTTTTTTTTAACTATACTCTTAAAAAAAAAAAAAAAAAAAAAAAGTTATACTAATGTGTAAGTGCTCTCATACATGCCCATGGATAATCTTGTTCACTGTTTGTGTTAAGTCTGTAAATTCTCCCTAGGTCTATGAGTATTTTCACTGAGGTTTCTTTGCAGATCTGAAAGATGTGAACATTGGACAACTCTGTTTGGATCAGCTATGAGTTAATCAGCGTCTGTGTAAATGTGACCTGTTGGTTTCAGCCTTCCACTCTATACTGTCAGGAGAGGTTTTGACTTCAGACATCCTTGTAATATAAAAATGGGCTCATAAAATAAATGGAAGTAAAATAATCCCTTACTGCAGAATATTAATTTTGTTTCAGATTTGCTTTTCTTCTCAAAGCTTGTAGGAGTTTCATCATCATGCTAAATAATTAACATTGCCCTAAATAAAGAAATTATGGGTAAAACTTTGAAAACAAGGCATAGGCTTATGTACTTGATACATATGCACCTTCTTGACAACTAGAGTCAGTAATAGTGTGCAGAAAAGATTTGATTTTTCCGTGTTTTTTGAGCAGCTGCTACAAATTATCTGGCAAGGAAAACAAATATAAGACAGTGTGAATATCATATCATTCTGAATAAAAATCTAATTTTTTAAACCACTTTTTCCATCAGAGGATTGCTTTTTTTCACATTTAGACTTAAAACTGCTTATTCAACTCTTTGTTTTTGGTCTAATGAAGTTGGAAAGTTAGGCATGAATCTTTATCTACAAGCCAGTATATCTAACATTATAGTACAGGCAACATTTAAAAAAAAATTGAAAATATTACTGAGCAAAAATGTTCCCTTTTAGATTAAAAAAAAAAAAAAACAAATACCTCCACTGGAGAAGAAAGTGCTTGTTCTGTTGCTCTCATTAACTCATCACAGTTCAGTTCAAAGGAAATATCACGATGGGCTAAAACTGTTAATAAGGATCCTGCCATTGGCTGAAAAAAGAATATGACATTTTATATTAAATATAAAATAAGCCATATTTCCATAAGCTGTCTTAAGAAATCTGGTTTATTTTACCCTAAACTGTGCAAAGGAGCAAATTATCAAATAGTATAAATAAAAACTTTAAATCTAAAACTGTCAAGTGGTAAGTACTTTTAATATTTGACTTCTCCTTGTAAATGAATACTTAGTTTTCCAATTCAAAAAGTAAAACACAAAACAGTCTGCCAAAATATTTAGTTAACTCTCTTGAATATTATTTACAGCTGCTGCTAAACTTAACCCATAATAATGTAAGTTTACAGTGTTCTTCCAACAAGAGTATTTTATTGCATTAGGATTTAATTCTTCCACCAGGTGGCGATGTGATCTCAATAATGATTAGCTCACCTTTAAACCTTCTAAACAATTTTAATTTCTCTCCAAAGCATTGTATTATAACCGTTCATTTATTTAATCATTTTCTCAACCCACTTATATTAAAACATGTCTGCAGGCAAAATTTTCAATTAGCATTTCTGGAAAAACATGAATTAACTGTTTACAAATTTGCCTCATATGCCATACAAAAGTGACAACAGAGTTAAAAGAACAGTAATTCCCTGGGCTCTCTATAAATCAAGTACTATCAAAACACCATTTAAAAATAAAATGGAAAGCTACAAATGTTTTGTGTTATTTTAAGGCAATCTAAAATAGTTAACTGCACTGCAAATGTTTCAGATGAATTTTCTAATAAATCTTTTATGATAAATGGGAGTTTAAAGAGAACTACAAAGAAGACTGTAGTGAAAATGTGGAGTACTTACTATTAAAGGTGTAAGGTCTGGATGAATGAGAATTCTGATGAAAATGTTTCCTAAATTGCCTGGGCTGATTGAAAAAATAAAATATTTGTAATATGTTTACAAAATTAATTAAGGTTTTATATAAATAGTAAAATACATTTTTTATCTTATATTTACCATTTGCTAAACTTGTGCAAAAGGTAAGTATTCCGTTGGAGATTAAGCAAGTAACATTTCATCCCATGAGCTGCTTCGGTTCCACATTAACAACCTGAATGAATCTACCATTTTGTATCTGCAAATCTTAACTGCCTTAATTGGCCTTCTACAGCCATTTACCCTGCAAATTCCACTTTAGCCTCCATATCTTTAAAATATCCACTCAAAAGATGACAACCACAATGGAGACATCAACAGAAAATAAACACCACCAAGACCAAATAGTAAGCCTCATGTCAGCTTTTAGAAGTACATTAGCTTATATGCCCAGAAATAAAGTCATCCACAAATACCCTACAGTTCACTGAAGAGACCGATAGAATAAAATGTGCTTGAATGGGTATTGCTGGAATTTAAAAATTTCAAAAACAATTGGCTTGGCTGCATCTAATCCAGTTTTCCAAGACCAAAGATTTATAGACAACATTTGCATGTTTGTTTATAAGCTAATGTACTAAGTACTCCATGCTAATCTTATTTGCAGAGTTTAGGTATCCTATTATTTACATCAATTTATAACAGAATTGACAATGCTCTAAAAAAAAAAAAAAAAATATTTGCAATATAAAAACAAACTTTTACAAATGGACATGACCTAATAAAAGTTCAAAACAAGAAAGCAAAGTGGGTAAATATAAGATTTGCAGACATTTCCAATGAACTACAACCTTTGCACCAGTTCCTGGCAGCTGAGATCTTTTTCCAAATACAAAGTGATTACAGCCATCACGTTTCCAAGAATTGACACAGTCCAAGGTTGCTAAACGGAAAAGAAAAGAAACATAGGCATATGATACATGTTCTCACATGAGCAAAAGCACTATTAAATTAAAACCTGCTGCAATGTACAATTTCACATTTAATTCTACCAACCTATTATGT